>NC_052147.1:280590681-280775681 GCF_902713615.1 Scyliorhinus canicula | reverse complement strand
GCCGTGTATATGCGCCATATTGGAACCGTATTCAACGCAGATGTGTTCATTGAAACCAAGTAACTGATGTTCGTTGCTATACAACTTTTAAAATGTTTTTTTTTACCCCTTTCCCTCAGACTTAGCATGAAATTCATAGAATGATAAGTAATAATAATCCTCATTAGTGTCACAAGTCGGCTTACATTATCACTGCAATAAAGTTACTGTGAAAATCCCCTCGTCGCCACATTCAGCGCCTGTTCGGGTACACGGGGAGAATTCAGAACGTCCAATTCACCTAACAAGCACGTCTTTCGGGACTTGTGGAAGGAAACCGGAGCACCCGGAGGAAACCCACGCAGACACGGGGAGAACGTGCAGACTGCGCACAGACAGTGACCCAAGTCGGAAATCGGCTGTGAAGCAACAGTGCTAACCACTGTGCTACTATGCAATAACGGGTAGGAGACGGCCATGCATCCCATTTTGCCTGTGCCGGCTCTTTAATGGAGCTCTCCTGCTCTTCGCGCACACCCCCTGCAAATTCTCCCCTTTGAATACTTACCAATTCCCCCTTTTTGAAAGTTATCCTTCCACTGCCCTTTCAGGGACAACCAATCAGATAACAACAACTTGCTGAGTAAAAACATTCTCTTCATCTCCCCCCTCTGGTTCTTTTGCCGTTTACCTTCAGCCTGCGTCCCTCTGGTTACTGACCCGCCTGCCAGGAGAAACAGGGAGCGGGATTCTCCGCCCCGCCGTGCCACATTCCTGCCCCGACCGGCCGGCGGGATTCTCCGTTACCCCAGCCGGTCAATGGGGTTTCCCATTGTGGGGCAGACCCATGCCGTCGGGAAACCCCCCCCCCGGGCTGCCGGCAAAACTTAGAACCCGCTGGCGGAGAATCCCGCCCTCATTTACTCCCATCAAAACCGTGATGGTTTTGAACACCTCCGTTAAATACCCTCCTTAACCTTCTCTGCTCTAACGAGGACAATTGCAGCTTCTCCAGCCTCCCCACTGAAGTCCCGAATTGTGGTTCGGTGCGGGACATGGCATCCCGTCAACAGCCTTGGCAGACGTCCAAAAGCAGAAACTAATTTACTGTGAGGGGCGTCACTGTGGGATCAGTGACGTGTGCCTTCAAGCAGAAGTGAATAGCGAGCTGTCTGGATTTGGGAGAAGAACTAACCCCGACCCCCCCCCCCTCCCCTTGTCCAGTCCCGCTGAAACCCATTTCCTGTGCCCTCCCCCCCCCCCCCCCCCCTCCCCTTCTGCTGCCTTGGGTCCAGCCTCACGAACCCCGCAGATACCCAGGAATTGAACCCCAATCCTCCCAGGTCTGAGCGATGCCTGCGGCAGCTGAGCCCAGAAGGTGAACCAGAGTCTGCTGTCCAAGGTAACACTTGCCTAATTGTCGGGTTGGTGTTAAGTTGTTACATTTGCTTTATCACAGTGACTACGGGAGGGATTTTCTCCTGCTCCGTGGCATGTTCTGCAATGGCAGAGAACGGTTTGCCAGTGGCCAGCAGCAGGGCCTCCTGGTCCCGCCATTGTTAATGCCATTTCCATTCAATGCGTCCCTCGCCACCACGGCGGAGGTGCACCATGGGCAGGACCATAAAACCCCGCCAGTGCCAGCGGCACCTCTGCGCCCTTCCCCTTGACCAGGGTGACCAACTGCCCTGCAGTTTAAGCCACTGTTCCTTATTTTGACTGCTTGTCCCACGTACCTTAAGGGTTGTCCCGGGTCCTGTATTTCTAGGCCAACCTGCGGGACTCTGACCCTGGGAATCTCAGACGAGTGGGTCTGTGAATCTGCCAGTCCAGATGTGACAATGTCGTGGCTCCCCAGAAGTCATAAATCTTGGCTGCTTTGAACACACCCCGATTTCCCCCACATCCCCAACTCTCTTCCAGTCACCAGCAACTCCTCCCCCCCATCCTACCCCCAGGACCTCACCCCATCCCACACCTTCCTGGTCCCACAGATGAAGTATCTCTTATCTTATTGGATTTGGATTTGAGTTTATTGTCACATGTACCGAGGTACAGTGAACAGTATTGTTCTGCGTACAGTCCAGACAGATCGTTCCATACATGGAAAAACAAAGGACAAACATAAAATACACAATGTAAATACATAGACACAAGCATCGCTGAAGCATACGGGGTATTGTACTACTCAGTAGGGAAGATGTGTGAAGGGATCAGTTCGGTCCATAAGAGGGTCGTTTAGGAGTCTGGTGACAGTGGGGAAGAAGCTGTTTTTGAGTCTGTTCGTGCGTGTGCTCAGACTTTTGCATCTCCTGCCCGACGGAAGAAGTTGGAAGAGTGAGTAAGCCAGGTGGGAGGGGTCTTTGATTACGCTGCCCACTTTCTCAAGGCAGTGGGAGGTGTAGATAGAGTCAATGGATGGGAGGAGGGTTTGTGTGATGGACTGGGCTGTGTTCACGACTCTCTGAAGTTCCTTGCGGTCCTGGGCCGAGCAGTTTCCATACCAGGCTGTGATGCGGCCAGATCGGATGTTTCTATGGTGCATCTGTTAAAGTTGGTAAGGGTTAATGTGGACATGCCAAATTTCCTTAATTTCCTGAATATAGGTGCTGTTGTGCTTTCTTGGTGGTAGCGTCAACGGGGTGTGTGCAGTACTTTGCTTCCTGAAGTCAATGGCCAGTCTTTAGTTTTGCTGACGTTGAGGGAGAGATTCTTGTCGTTACACCACGCCACTAGGTTCCCTATCTCCCTCCTCATTGTTGTTATATTTCATAAAGGTTGTTCACTATGCGACGACTAACCACTCCGTTCTACCCCCCTCACCACTGTGTCAGCCAGTCTTTCTCTCTCCCTCTCCCCTTCTTCTCTTCTAATCTCACACACTCGGTGTTTGTAAGGTTTTGAAGGGTATGCTCTCCTTAGTTTAACATTTAACAATTTGAATGGACAGGAGACGGTGATTTCACAACACTACTGAATCCCAACGAGGACACGACAAGCAACACGGGACTGATAACGTTCCCTCTTTGTTTGTTCTTAAACTGTTTATTCTGGCATTTACAGTCCTTCAGCGAAGGCAACCTGCCATTCTTACTCGGCCTGTGTCTGCACCTTTGTGTGATTCCAGTCACACACCAATGGGGGTGACTCTTAAATGGCACCATCATTTTGAGGGCAATTGGGGTGGTTAACGCAGCTGCCTCACAGCGCCAGGGACCCGGTTTCGATTCCGACATTGGGCCACTATCTGTTTGGAGTTTGTATGTTTTCTCCGTGTCTTTTTGGATCTCCTCCGGGTGCCCCGGTTTCCGCCCACATCACACAGATTAGGCAGATTGGCCATGTGAAGTTGCCACTTTGTGTCCAATCGTTCGATGGGGTTATGGGGATAGGGCAGATGGCCCGTTTCTTCGGTGGGTCAGTACAGACTTGATAGGCTGAATGGCCTCTTTCTGTACTGTAGGGCTCCTTTGAAGAACATTATATCCTGAGAATGAATAAAGATATATCACGTTAGACCCAAGGACTCGCTCAGACACACACATTGGATCAGGTCGGGTGTTCGTCATTTTAAGCAATAGCAATTTTATAAATTTAGAGTACCCAATTAATATTTTTCCAATGAAGGAGCAATTTAGCGTGGCCAATCTACCTAACCTGCACATCTTTGGGTTATGGGGGTGAGACCCACGCAGACACAGGGAGAATGTGCAAACTCCACACAAACAGTGACCCAGAGCCGGGATCGAACCTGGGACCTCGGCGCCGTGAGGCAGCAGTGCTAACCACTGCACCACCCATGCTGCCAAACATTTTCAATGGCAAGTTGGGGAGACAGCTGATTGGGTGATGGATAGAAGCCAGCTGATTGGGTGATGGATAGAAGCCAGCTGATTGGATGATGGATAGAAGCCAGCTGATTGGATGATGGATAGAAGTTAGCTGATTGGAAGATGGATAGAAGTTAACTGATTGGATGATGGTTAGAAGTTAACTGATTGGATGATGGTTAGAAGTTAGCTGATTGGATGATGGATGGAAGCTAGCTGATTGGATGATGGATTGAAGTAAGTTGATTGGATGATGGGTTGAATTTAGCTGATTGGATGATGGATAGAAGCTAGCTGATTGGATGATGGATAGAAGTTAGCTGATTGGATGATGGATAGAACCTAACTGATTTGATGATGGATAGGAGTTAGCTGATTGGATGATGGATTGAATTTAGCTGATTGGATGATGGATGGACGTTAGCTGATTGGATGATGGGTAGAAGCTAACTGATTGGATGACGGATGGGAGCCAGCTGATTGGTGATGATTGGTGCGTGTGCAAACCATTTTGTACCACTTGTGACTTGCATCTCAAAAGATGTGGGGAAGTGAAAGCACATTTAAAAAAAAATCTTTTTCCTTGCAGCGTTTAATCCCAACACGAGAGGGAAGTAGGGGGAATAAAGGCTTATTTTTAAAAAATTATTCAGAGCCCCAAAAAACATACCCTACAATTCCAAGAGTGCGCGGGATTGTGTAGTTGTGTGGGATAAAGGGAGGGTGGAGGTGGAGCAGCAATTGGGGAAGGTGAGTGGGCAGTGAGGAGGGAGATGGAGGAGAAAATGAAAAGGACAGATGGATAGAGTGATGGAGAGGAGGATTTTGGAAGTTCCCTTGGCACTGAGCACAACCCCAACACCAAGCGCAGAGTACTGACTGTGTGACTCCTCGATAGTGTGACCATGTCACTGTGTGACTAACACCGCTATAGTGTGACCCTGTCACTGTGTGACTGACCCCTCGATAGTGTGACCCTGTCACTGTGTGACTGACCCCTCGATAGTGTGACCCTGTCACTGTGTGACTGACCCCTCGTTAGTGTGACCCTGTCACTGTGTGACTGACCCCTCGTTAGTGTGACCCTGTCACTGTGTGACTGACTCTCGATAGTGCGACCCTGTCACTGTGTGACTGACCCCTCGTTAGTGTGACCCTGTCACTGTGTGACTGACTCTCGATAGTGTGACCCTGTCACTGTGTGACTGACCCCTCGATAGTGTGACCCTGTCACTGTGTGACTGACCCCTCGTTAGTGTGACCCTGTCACTGTGTGACTGACTCTCGATAGTGTGACCCTGTCACTGTGTAACTGATCCCTCGATAGTGTGACCCTGTCACTGTGTGACTGACCCCTCGATAGTGTGACACTGTCACTGTCTGACTGACCCCTCGATAGTGTGATCCTGTCACTGTGTGACTGACCCCTCGATAGTGTGACCCTGTCACTGTGTGACTGACCCCTCGATAGTGTGACCCTGCCACTGTGTGACTGACCCCTCGATAGTGTGACCCTGTCACTGTGTCACTGACCCCTCGATAGTGTGACCCTGTCACTGTGTGACTGACCCCTCGTTAGTGTGACCCTGTCACTGTGTGACTGACACCTCGATAATGTCACACTGTCACTGTGTGACTGACCCCTCGTTAGTGTGACCCTGTCACTGTGTGACTGACACCTCGATAGTTTGACCCTGTCACTGTGTCTGACTGACCCCTCGATAGTGTAACCCTGTCACTGTGTCTGACTGACCCCTCGATAGTGCGGCCCTGTCACTGTGTGACTGACACCTCGATAGTTTGACCCTGTCACTGTGTCTGACTGACCCCTCGATAGTGTGACCCTGTCACTGTGTGACTGACCCCTCGATAGTTTGACCCTGTCACTGTGTCTGACTGACCCCTCGATAGTGTGACCCTGTCACTGTGTCTGACTGACCCCTCGTTAGTGTGACCCTGTCACTGTGTGACTGACTCTCGATAGTGTGACCCTGTCACTGTGTGACTGACCCCTCGATAGTGTGACCCTGTCACTGTCTGACTGACTCCTCGATAGTGTGACCCTGTCACTGTGTAACTGACCCCTCGATAGTGTGACCCTGTCACTGTCTGACTGACTCCTCGATAGTGTGACCCTGTCACTGTGTAACTGACCCCTCGATAGTGTGACCCTGTCACTGTGTGACTGACCCCTCGATAGTGTGACCCTGTCACTGTGTGACTGACCCCTCGATAGTGTGACCCTGTCACTGTGTCACTGACCCCTCGATAGTGTGACCCTGTCACTGTGTGACTGACCCCTCGTTAGTGTGACCCTGTCACTGTGTGACTGACACCTCGATAATGTGACACTGTCACTGTGTGACTGACCCCTCGTTAGTGTGACCCTGTCACTGTGTGACTGACATCTCGATAGTGTGACCCTGTCACTGTGTGATTGACCCCTCGATAGTGTGACCCTGTCACTGTGTCTGACTGACCCCTCGATAGTGTGACCCTGTCACTGTGTGACTGACCCCTCGATAGTGTGACCCTGTCACTGTGTGACTGACCCCTCGATAGTGTGACCCTGTCACTGTCTGACTGACCCCTCGATAGTGTGACCCTGTCACTGTGTCACTGACCCCTCGATAGTGCGACCCTGTCACTGTGTGACTGACCCATCGATAGTGTGACCCTGTCACTGTGTAACTGACCCCTCGTTAGTGTGACCCTGTCACTGTGTGACTGACCTCTCGATAGTGTGACCCTGTCACTGTGTGACTGACCCCTCGATAGTGTGACCCTGTCACTGTGTGACTGACACCTCGATAGTGCGGCCCTGTCACTGTGTCTGACTGACCCCTCGATAGTGTGACCCTGTCACTGTGTGACTGACCCCTCGATAGTGTGACCCTGTCACTGTGTCTGACTGACCCCTCGATAGTGTGACCCTGTCACTGTGTGACTGACCCCTCGATAGTGTCACCCTGTCACTGTGTGACTGACCCCTCGATAGTGTGACCCTGTCACTGTGTCTGACTGACCCCTCGATAGTGTGACCCTGTCACTGTGTGACTGACCTCTCGATAGTGTGACCCTGTCACTGTGTGGCTGACCCCTCGATAGTGTGACCCTGTCACTGTGTGACTGACCCCTCGATAGTGTGACCCTGTCACTGTGTCTGACTGACCCCTCGATAGTGTCACCCTGTCACTGTGTGACTGACCCTTCGATAGTGTGACCCTGTCACTGTGTGTCTGACTGACTCCTCGATAGTGTGACCCTGTCACTGTGATTGACCCCTCGATAGTGTGACCCTGTCACTGTGTGACTGACCCCTCGATAGTGTGACCCTGTCGCTGCCTGACTGACCCCTCGATAGTGTGACCCTGTCACTGTGTCTGACTGACCCCTCGATAGTGTGACCCTGTCACTGTGTGACTGACTCATCGATAGTGTGACCCTGTCACTGTGATTGACCCCTCGATAGTGCGACCCTGTCGCTGCCTGACTGACCCCTCGATAGTGTGACCCTGTCACTGTGTAACTGACCCTTCGATAGTGTGACCCTGTCACTGTGTCTGACTGACTCCTCGATAGTGAGACCCTGTCACTGTGTGACTGACTCCTGGATAGTGTGACCCTGTCACTGTGTGACTGACCCCTCGATAGTGTGACCCTGTCACTGTGTGACTGACACCTCGATAGTTTGACCCTGTCACTGTGTGACTGACCCTTCGATAGTGTGACCCTGTCACTGTGTCTGACTGACTCCTCGATAGTGAGACCCTGTCACTGTGTGACTGACCCCTCGATAGTGTGACCCTGTCACTGTGTGACTGACTCCTGGATAGTGTGACCCTGTCACTGTCTGGCTGACCCCTCGATAGTGTGACCCTGTCACTGTGTGACTGACCCTTCGATAGTGTGACCCTGTCACTGTGTCTGACTGACTCCTCGATAGTGAGACCCTGTCACTGTGTGACTGACCCCTCGATAGTGTGACCCTGTCACTGTGTGACTGACACCTCGATAGTGCGGCCCTGTCACTGTGTGACTGACTCCTCGATAGTGTGACCCTGTCACTGTGTGACTGACCCCTCGATAGTGTGACCCTGTCACTGTGTCACTGACCCCTCGATAGTGTGACCCTGTCACTGTAACTGACCCCTCGATAGTGTGACCCTGTCACTGTGTCTGACTGACCCCTCGATAGTGTGACCCTGTCACTGTATGACTGACCCCTCGATAGTGCGGCCCTGTCACTGTGTGACTGACCCCTCGATAGTGTGACCCTGTCACTGTGTGACTGACCCCTCGATAGTGTGACCCTGTCACTGTGTGACTGACCCCTCGTTAGTGTGACCCTGTCACTGTGATTGACCCCTCGATAGTGTGACCCTGTCACTGTGTGACTGACCCCTCGATAGTCTGACCCTGTCACTGTGTGACTGACCCCTCGATAGTGTCACCCTGTCACTGTGTGACTGACCCCTCGATAGTCTGACCCTGTCACTGTGTCTGACTGACCACTCGATAGTGTGACCCTGTCGCTGTGTCTGACTGACCCCTCGATAGTGTGACCCTGTCACTGTGTGGCTGCCCCTCGATAGTGCGAACCTGTCACTGTGTGACTGACCCCTCGATAGTGTGACCCTGTCACTGTGTGACTGACCACTCGATAGTGTGACCCTGTCACTGTGTCACTGACCCCTCGATAGTGTGACCCTGTCACTGTGTGACTGACCCCTCGATAGTCTGACCCTGTCACTGTGTCTGACTGACCCCTCGATAGTGTGACCCTGTCACTGTGTGACTGACCCCTCGATAGTCTGACCCTGTCACTGTGTCTGACTGACCCCTCGATAGTGTGACCCTGTCACTGTGACTGACCCCTCGATAGTGCGGCCCTGTCACTGTGTGACTGACCCCTCGATAGTCTGACCCTGTCATTGTGTGACTGACCCCTCGATAGTGTGACCCTGTCACTGTGACTGACCCCTCGATAGTGCGGCCCTGTCACTGTGTGACTGACCCCTCGATAGTGTGACCCTGTCACTGTGTGACTGACCCCTCGTTAGTGTGACCCTGTCACTGTGTGACTGACCCCTCGATAGTGTGATCCTGTCACTGTGTCTGACTGACCCCTCGATAGTGTGACCCTGTCACTGTGTGACTGACCCCTCGATAGTGTGACACTGTCACTGTCTGACTGACCCCTCGATAGTGTGATCCTGTCACTGTGTGACTGACCCCTCGATAGTGTGACCCTGTCACTGTGTCACTGACCCCTCGATAGTGTGACCCTGTTGCTGTGTGACTGACCCCTCGATAGTGTGACCCTGTCACTGTGTCACTGACCCCTCGATAGTGTGACCCTGTTGCTGTGCGACTGACCCCTCGATAGTGTGACCCTGTCACTGTGTGACTGACCCCTCGATAGTGCGGCCCTGTCATTGTGTGACTGACCCCTCGATAGTGTGACCCTGTCACTGTGTGACTGACCCCTCGATAGTGTGACCCTGTCACTGTGTGACTGACCTCTCGATAGTGCGGCCCTGACACTGACTGACCCCTTGATAGTGTGACCCTGTCGCTGTGTCTGACTGACCCCTCGATAGTGTGACCCTGTCACTGTGTGACTGACATCTCGATAGTGTGACCCTGACACTGACTGACCCCTTGATAGTGTGACCCTGTCGCTGTGTCTGACTGACCCCTCGATAGTGCGGCCCTGTCACTGTGTGACTGACCCCTCGATAGTGTGACCCTGTCACTGTGTGACTGACCCCTCGATAGTGTGACCCTGTCACTGTGTGACTGACTCCTGGATAGTATGACCCTGTCACTGTGTGACTGACCCCTCGATAGTGTGACCCTGTCACTGTGTGATTGACCCCTCGATAGTGTGACCCTGTCACTGTGTCTTACTGACCCCTCGATAATGTGACCCTGTCACTGTCTGACTGACCCCTCGATAGTATGACCCTGTCACTGTGTGACTGACCCCTCGATAGTGTGACCCTGTCACTGTGATTGACCCCTCGATAGTGCGACCCTGTCACTGTGTGACTGACCCCTCGATAGTGTGACCCTGTCACTGTGTGACTGACCCCTCGATAGTGTGACCCTGTCACTGTGTGACTGACCCCTCGATAGTGCGACCCTGTCACTGTGTGACTGACCCCTCGATAGTGCGACCCTGTCACTGTGTGACTGACCCCTCGATAGTGTGACCCTGTCACTGTGTGAATGACCCCTCGATAGTGCGACCCTGTCACTGTGTGACTGACCCCTCGATAGTGTGACCCTGTCACTGTGTGACTGACCCCTCGATAGTGCGACCCTGTCACTGTGTGACTGACCCCTCGATAGTGTGACCCTGTCACTGTGTGACTGACCCCTCGATAGTGCGACCCTGTCACTGTGTGACTGACCCCTCGATAGTGTGACCCTGTCACTGTGTGACTGACCCCTCGATAGTGCGACCCTGTCACTGTGTGACTGACCCCTCGATAGTGTGACCCTGTCACTGTGTGACTGACCCCTCGATAGTGTGACCCTGTCACTGTGTGACTGACCCCTCGATAGTGTGACCCTGTCACTGTGTGACTGACCCCTCGATAGTGCGACCCTGTCACTGTGTGACTGACCGACAGGAACACCCAAATCCGGTGCCAACACGGAGCGGAGATCGTCGACAGGTCCCAGCACTCGTTCGCTATCTCAGATATGTCACTGAATTGGAGTGACGTTTTCGTGGCCCTCACACATTGTTAAAGTAAGCCAGAGTTAAATGTAGCTGGAGTACCAATGATAACTTGGGAAGTGGCACCTTGTCTGAGGCTGTGTGGTTGCCAGTGTTTTGGGTGCCAGCCAGATTGGCGCCTCCATCTTTTCCCCATCTGCTGCGTGCTGGCAAGGAAGATTCAGCTTGCATTCTGGAAACCAAGATTAGCAACACGAGAATTTAAACAGCGTCTTAACACTAGCTCAGAATGCTTCACAACCAATGATGCATTTAATTTTAGCCTGGTACACTCATTTTGTAAATTCATTTGAGGGATGTGGGTGTCGCTGGCTAGATCAGCATTTATTACCCATCCCTAATTGCCCTTGCGTTGAGCTGCCCTTCCTGAACCTCAGCAGTCCCTGTCATGTAGGTACACCCACTGTGTTGTTAGAGAGGGAGTTCTTGGGTTTTGACCCAGTGACAGTGAAGGAACAGCCGATATTTTTCCAAGTCAGGATGGTGTGTTGAAGGAGCCTGGGTGAGTTGCTACGTATATAATCCTATAGATAAATTATGTAAATGTGGTGGGCAATGTATACAGCCCCTAAAGTCAGCTGTGCGATAATGATCAGTTATCAGTATAAATAATGACCAGAACATCCTTGATATTGTGTCTGTCTGAGAACAGACTTTTACTCAGAGAGTGGTTAGGGTGTGGAATGGACTGCCTGCTGTGATAGTGGAGTCGGACACTTTAGGAACTTTCAAGCGGCACTATCTGGCAGGTCGAAAGATGGGACCTCTGCAGGTCGTCACCGTCCGCACGCGCGACCACGGACCGGCAATTCTACGGCCGTTTATTTTGTCGAGGCCGGGCGTTTTACGTGGCGCTGCTGCTAGCCCCTCACCGGCCACAGCACCGTGTGGGGGCGCCGCTGAGCAATGTCGTATTCCAATGAATGTAAATTTATGCACGGCGTGGAATACCAGGGAATCCCGCTACAGAGCCGCCATCGAGCAGCCAGCCCGATAGCGAGGTCCCGCGGCTGGTCACCCTCCCCATCGCCACACCGCCCAGCAGCCCCACCCCTTCATTGCCCGGGCTCGCCTCCCCCCCTCCCCCCCCACTCCCAGGAATGGGGGTGTTCTGACCCACCCCCGCCAGGGCCCCCTATAATAGGGAGATCCCCCCCCCAAGGACCACCTCCACACTGACATACCCCCCCCCCCCCCCCCCCCACACCCCCCCAGAAAAGAGACCCCTGTCTGGAAGCTAGAGAGCAGTCCAGACAGAGGCAGTGAAAGGAATTACAGCTGTAACACTTACCTTGCAACTGCACGTGTCTATTCCTGGAAGGAGAGCAGCTAATTCCCACAGACCCATTATCTGTAAGCCATTCATAGCTTTCTAGTAGTGATCTGTGATTGAAAGATTTTCCAAACCATCTGCATCTCTGATTCATTCATCTCCCTTCATGGTTCAGGGGCCGAAGCGATGAAATCCCAATGTTTGTAAATATTCATAGATTTCATAGAATTTTCAGTGCAGAAGGAGGCCATTCAGCCCATCGAGTCTGCACCGGCTCTTACAAAGAGCATCCTACTCAAGCCCACGTCTCTACCTTATCCCCGTAACCCCCACTTAACCTTTTTGGACACTAAGGGCAATTTAGCATGGTCAATCCACCTAAACCGCACATCTTTGGACTGTGGGAGGAAACCGGAGCACCCGGAGGAAACCCACGCAGACGCGGGGAGAACGTGCGGACTCCGCACAGACAATGACCCAAGCCAGGAATCGAACCTGGGACCCTGGAGCTGTGAAGCAACTGTGTTAACCACTATGCTACCGTGCTGCCCGTTGACCACATCAAAGGGAGGTGAGTGCATTCCAAGCACTAAGTGCATTCCAATGACTCAAGCATGTGATTTCACTGCATCGCATTTGGATCGGGGCCCGGTTCCGATCCCAGTTTTCCCCCGACGCCCAATTCTCTGCCCCATCGGGGGAACGCATTCCGGAAATCCCGGGATGGAGAATTCCACCCAGCATCTCTGAGGGTGTGTTCCCTCAGCTTTGGATGGGCGTATCTGGGTCAGTTTTCGGCACCCAAATTTCAGTGCTTCCCACTAAACCATGGCAGACACCCAGAATGCCCAAAGAATGGGCACTGCAGCAGAGAGTAGCTGGTTACTCTGACCCTAATTTAGGTAGGCAGAGAATACAAAATGTACGGCATGATGGTTTTATACCCAACATTGCCTCAGCAGTTGAGCGTTTTGAGGAGGTCAGCAGCGAAGAGGACGGTTTCTCATTGTCGGAATGAACTCACAGGCATTTGACCTCGCTCCACACAGGAACCCTGCCGCTCATGGTCGCGTGGTATCAGGTTATTGTTGCAACCTACTCCACCCACCCAACCCCCACTCAATACCTTTCATCCGTCACTGTCTGCACTCGCCTGGAGGCACTGGCTCCCAGTCTGGGAGCACTTCAATTTTGAAGCCCTCTCGTGTAGAAACCTCTCCACAGGGGTGGTACGGTGGCGCAGTGGTTAGCACTGCTGCCTCACGGCGCCGAGGACCCGGGTTCGACCCCAGCCCCGGGTCACTGCCCGTGTGGAGTTTACACTTTCTCCCCGTGTCCCCATGGGTCTCACCCCCCACAACCCCCACAAAAGATGTGCAGAGTAGGTGAATTGGCCACACTAAATTGCCCCACAATTGGAAAAAGAAACCATAGAATTTTTTCAGTACAGAAGGAGACGGTTTGGCCCCTTGCGACTATTGTGATCTCTGTCAGACCAACTCGCCAGTCCTATTCCCTTCCGAAAGCCTCGATTGAATCTGTTTCCATCACACTCTCAGGCAGAACACAATAAGAACATAAGAACTAAGAGCAGGACTAGGCCATCTGGCCCCTCGAGCCTGCTGCACCATTCAATGAGATCATAAAATGAAAAAAATGAAAATCGCTTATTGTCACGAGTAGGTTTCAATGAAGTTACTGTGAAAAGCCCCTAGTCGCCACATTACGGCGCCTGTCCGGGGAGGCTGGTACAGGAATCATGGCTGATCTTTTGTGGACTCAGCTCCACTTTCAGGCCCGAACACCATAACCCTTGATCCCTTTATTCTTCAAAAAACTATCTATCTTCGTCTTGAAAACATTTAACGAAGGAGCCTCAACTGCTTCACTGGACAAGGAATTCCACAGATTCACAACCCTTTGGGTGAAAAAGTTTCTCCTAAATCTACTTCCCCTTATTTTGAGGCTATGTCCCCTAGTTCTGCTTTCACCCGCCAGTGGAAACAACCTGCCCGCATCTATCCTGTCTAATCGCTTCATAATTTTACATGTTTCTATAAGATCCCCCAGCATCCTTCTCACTTGCAACGAGTACAGTCCCAGTCTATTCAACCTCTCCTCATAATCCAACCCCTTCAGATCTGGGATTAACCTAGTGAATCTCCTCTGCACACCCTCCAGTGCCAGTACGTCCTTTCTCAAGTAAGGAGACCAAAACTGAACACAATACTCCAGGTGTGGCCTCACTAACACCTTATACAATTGCAACATAACCTCCCTAGTCTTAAACTCCATCCCTCTAGCAATGCAGGACAAAATTCCATTTGCCTTCTTCATCAGCTGTTGCACCTGGAAACCAACTTTTAATATTTTATCATTTAAATAATAATCCCGTTTGCTGTTATTCCTACCAAAATGGGTAACCTCACATTTGTCAACATTGTATTCCATCTGCCAGACCCTATCCCATTCACTTAAACTATCCAAATCCCTCTGCAGACTTCCAGTACCCTCTGCACTTTTTGCTTCACCATTCACCTTGTCTTCTGCAAACTTGGACACATTGCCCTTGGTCCCCAACTCCAAATCATCGATGTAAATTTGAGAACTTCCAGATCCTTGTCACTAACCGAGTAAAGGCAGTTTTTCCACAATTCGTCCCATTGCTACATTTGCCAATCACCTCAAATCAATGTCCTCCCGTTCCTTGGGCCAAAAGCTCTATGTGTCTTGGCGTCAAACTTTGTTTGATAACCTAGTGAAACACCTTGACATGATTTAGGAGAGAGCTAACTATCTATTGATTCATAGATTGCGAGGGCACAGAGTAAGTTAACCTCACTTGGAGATCAAAATGGTACCACTGAGTCAACCATGGCAATTTGATTCCACTTTCCCTTAGAATCAGAGAATAGCTACAGTTGAGAAGGAGGCCATTCAGCCTATTGAGTCTGTGCTGACCCTTTGAAAGATCACCCTAGCCAGGCCCACTCCCCCTATCCCTGTGACCCCACCTAACCTTTGGACACTAAGTGTCAATTTATCATGGCCAATCCACCTAACCTGCACATCTTTGGACTGTGGGAGGAAACCGGAGCACCTGGAGGAAACCCACGCAGACACAGGGAGAACGTGCTGACTCCTCACAGTGACCCAAGCTGGGAATCGAACCTGGGACCCTGGAACTGTGAAGTAACAGTGCTAACCAATGTGCTACCATGTCGCTAATACATGGTGGAGCAGGCTTGATGGGTGAATGGCCTACTCCTGTTCCTATGGTGCCTAGGTCCTGAGAACGATAAGTAGTCAGGATCAGATCCAGCTTAGTGGGAGAACTGATTTATCGCTGTGTCTGGAGTCACAGAATAATAATAATTGCTTATTGTCACAAGTAGGCTTTCATGAAGTTACTGTGAAAAGCCCCTAGTCGCCACATTCCACTGCCTGTTCGGGGAGGCCGGTACGAGAATTGAACCCGCGCTGCTGGCCTTGTTCTGCATTACAAGCCAGCTGTTTAGCCCATTGTGCTAAACCAGCCCCTGTAGGCCAGGTCAGGTAAGGACGACTGATTTCCTTCCCCAAAGGGACGTTAGTGAACAAAGAACCAAGTAAAGTACAGCACAGGAACAGGCCCTTCGGCCCTCCAGGCCCGTGCCGACCATGCTGCCCGGCTAAACTACAATCTTCTACATTTCCGGGGTCCGTATCCCTCTATTCCCATCCTATTCATGTATTTGTCAAGATGCCCTTAAACGTCACTGTCGTCCCTGCTTCCACCACCTCCTCCGGCAGCGTGTTCCAGGCACCCACTACCCTCTGTGTAAAAAAAAAACAGATGGGTTTTTACAACAATGGACCATTAAACTTGAACCCATACCACTGCCACCCCAGATGGGGCAGTATTAACGTCGCTCATCCACTGGGAAACGCCGGGATCGGGACCAAGACGGGGTTTTATTCCTGAACCGAATTAACCCTCCGTCGAAGTAGGTTTGACGCAAAGCGTAAATGCACTCTGATACCATGTGACCCGCATGGGCGATGCGGGGTTAAAACGGCTGCCCCACCCAGGCACCCTCCTCCGTCCCCACCACCGGGCTTGTTGCTCGAGGCAGCTGTACGCAGACATGTTCGGCCACACTCGCTCGAGGGATTAACCCTTTGTCTCGTCACCCAACCCTCCACCCCCCCCAAAAAAAAGACACCCCAACAGAACAGAGTCAGAATTGAGGTTCCTGCGTATCATCCGTACTAACCCCCCCCCCCCCCCCCCCCCCCCCGCCCCCCTGCCCCCGCCCCTCCCTGTCTTCCCGCACACCAACATCGGCCTCCTCACTCGTGGCCGGAGCGCCGCTGCCACTTTCAGAACCCAAGGTGAAGGGGAAATAACATAAAAAGAACACAATTCGTATTTGAGTCCAAAAATAATCTTTTTTGTGTCATCTGGCTGTGTGTCATTTTCGGCATAATGCCTCAGGAAGGTTGTGTGTGGGGGGCGGGGGGCGGGGGGGGGGGGGGGGGGAGCTGGGTGGTGTCGGGGGAGGGGAGCGGAGAGGCTTATCCCAAACAAAAAAATGAATAGCGAGCCTGTTAACAAAGGGGACTGGAGAGAGACGAAGGCCTCCCGAGGAGCCAGCCGGACAGAGGTTAAAGGGTCAGGTTGTGCAGCTTGAACTGCTGCTGCTTCTGAATTGAAGCTGGGATTTATTTTTTTTGTTCTCGGTAAGAGTTTCTGTTGAGGCTGCTGTCTCTTCCTGTGAAAGCGGGAGAGTTTAATCTCCACCTAACACACCCAACCCCCCCCCCCCACCCCTTCCCCAGGTCTTCCGTCCTTCTTCCCCTCCCCCTACTTCATTGTCTCACAATGGATGGCTGCCCCCTCACACCCTGCTCTCGCTGATTCTTCAGCCTTCCCTTCCGCCAATGATCGATCGGGAGTGTTAAAAACCCAAACGTGTCGGGCAGTAGCCGCTGGGTTTGTCCGTATCCCTTCCCCTGCATTGCCAGCTGACCTGTCCACCTTGGCGCATGGGGACATATTACAGGCCTCTGTCTCGGCTTCGTGTGTCAACTGCGGTTCGGTTGGTACCGCTCACGCCTCTGAGTCAGAAGGTTGTGGTTTCAAGTCCCACTCCAGGGTCACGAGCACAAATTCTAGCCTCATAATACCGAGGTGGAAGGCTCTTCATTTGTCAGTATTCCAAAGAAGAGCAGTGGAGTCCGCCCTGGCGTGTTGTCCAATATTTATTCCTCGGTCAAAGTCATGTAAAACTTTAATCTGGTGGTGAATACCCTTCGAGGGGGCTGGCCGCGAGCAAATTGGTTGCCTGTCACAGCGTATAACAGCTGTACACCGTTGGCTATAACGCACTGCAGGACATCCTGAGGTTATGAAAAGCCCGACAGAAATGAAAGTCTTTCCCTTTTCCTCATTTGAGACATCTTCGCCGGCGGGTTGGTTGTAAGGCCAAATAGTCTGTTGCAGAGAGATCAGTAATTTCAGAGTTGAGGGGGTTGGATTACGAGGAGAGGTTGAGTAGACTGGGACTGCACTCGTTGGAATTTAGAAGGATGAGGGGGGATCTTATCGAAACATGTAAAATTACAAAGGGGATAGATAGGATAGATGCGGGCAGGTTGTTTCCACTGGCAGGTGAAACTAGAACTAGGGGGCATAGCCTCAAAATAAGGGGGAGCGGATTTAGGACTGAGTGGAGGAGGAACTTCTTCACCCAAAGGGTTGTGAATCTATCTGATCTCTGAGGGTTGTGAAAGGGGCTGGTTTAGCTCACCAGGCTAAACCGCTGACTTTTAAAGCAGACCAAGCAGGCCAGCAGCACGGTTCGATTCCCGTACCAGCCTCCCCGGATAGGCGCCGGAATGTGGCGACTAGGGGCTTTTCACAGTAACTTCATTGAAGCCTACTCGTGACAATAAGCGATTTTCATTTCATATGGAATTCCTTGCCCAGTGAGGCAGTTGAGGTTCCTTCATCAAATGTTTTTAAGATAAAGATAGATAGTTTTTTGAAGAATAAAGGGGCACAGTTATTTAGCACAGTGGGCTAAATAGCTGGCTTGCAATGCAGAACAATGCCAGCAGCGCGGGTTCAATTCCCGTACTGGCCTTCCCCGAACGGGCGGCGGAATGTGGCGACTAGGGGCTTTTCACAGTAACTTCATTTGAAGCCTACTCGTGACAATAAGCGATTTTCATTTTTTTTCATAAAGGGATTAAGGGTTATGGTGAGCGGGCGGGAAAGTGGAGCTGAGTCCACAAAAAGATCAGCCATGATCTGATTGAATGGCGGAGCAGGCTCGAGGGGCCAGATGGCCTACTCCTGCTCCTAGCTCTTACATTCTTAATTTGCTTCCTCGGGCTTGATCTTAGTGCGGCAAACGGGCGTGGTGCTCCCCTGCACGAACGTAAAACAGAGTGGCTGCAGAAACTGGCAGCCCGCCCACCATTTTGAAATGTCTAATTAACCAGTTGTTAACAACCCAATCGCCCATAATCCTTCATCGCTGGACGTGAAAATATTTGGGAGTATTTTTCAGCAATTCTGACAGGGCCGCACAAGGGCGGAGGCAATGGCCTGTCCACCGGGACCATGGTTTTTTTTTTAATTTAGATTAGCCAATTATTTTTTCTAATTAAGGGGCAATTTTAGCGTGGCCAATCCACCTACTCTGCACATTTTTAGGTTGTGGGGGTGAAACCCACGCAGACACGGGGAGAACGTGCAAACTCCACACGGACAGTGACCCAGAGCCGGGATCGAACCTGGGACCTCAGCGCCGTGAGGCGGTTGTGCTAACCACTAGGCCACCGTGCTGCCCTACCGGGACCATGGTTAAATGTAACAGCAGATTTCAGTGGGGAAGGTGGCAGCGTTAGATGTATTTTGTCATCACTTTTTTAAAAACATGTTTGAGCCTCCAATAAAAAGTAAAGACTGATTCTGAGCCGTGACTGACTTCCTGCTCATGCCGGTACATCTCTACCATGTAGGTCCCAGCCTGCAGGCCGGATTGGGGGCCGAACCTCCCCTTTGCTCCACTTATTGACCTCCTTCCTACCCGACGGCCAATAATTGGCCGTCCAATCTGAGATGGCGGACCCCTCAGTTTCTGTTCCACCACCTCCCCTCCCCCTCGCCCCTCTGAGAAACGTAAAATCATGTTCACGTGGAAAGTGTCATCAATAATATACTCCTCATGTAATAATAATAATAATCGCTTATTGTCACAAGTAGGCTTCAATGAAGTTACTGTGAAAAGCCCCTAGTCGCCACATTCCGGTGCCTGTTCAGGGAGGCTGGTACGGGAATTGAACCCGCACTGCTGGCCTTGTTTTGCATTACACACTGTGTATACACTGACAGCGCAATCAGTAATCTTAGAATTTACAGTGCAGAAGGAGGCCATTCGGCCCATCGAGTCTGCACTGACTCTTAGAAAGAGCACCCTACCCAAGCCCACACTCCACCCTATCCCCATAACCCAGTAACCCCACCCAACCTTTTCGGACACGAAGGGCAATTTATCATGGCCAATCCACCTAACCTGCACGTCTTTGGACTGTGAGAGGAAACCGGAGCACCCGGAGGAAACCCGCGCACACACGGGGAGAACGTGCAGACTCCGCACAGACAGTGACCCAAGCCGGGGATCGAACCTGGGACCCTGGAGCTGTGAAGCAACTGTGCTAACCACGTGCTACTGTGCTGCCCATATTATGCACTATAATATGATCCTTGTCTACAGTTTGGTTGAATAAACTTGGTTTGTTCTCACTGGAACGACGGAGGTTGAGGGAGCGACCTGATCGAGGTCTACAAAATTATGAGGGGCATAGACAGAGTGGATAGTCAGAGGCTTTTTCCCCAGGGTAGAGGGGTCAATTCCTAGGGAATAGAGGGATGCGGACCCAGGAAGTGCAGAAGATTTCAGTTTAGACGGGCAGCATTGTCGGCACTGGCTTGGAGGGCCGAAGGGCCTGTTCCTGTGCTGTACTTTTCTTTGTTCTTAGGCCAGTTATTAAGTGTTGAGTGCCGCACTGTTGGAGTTGCCGTTCTGTTTAGCGACGTGAAGTTCAAGTGAGGCCCTGTCCGCTCCTCCCGGTGGGGGTAAAAAATCTCATGCCTCGATTGAAAGAGAAGGGGAATTCTCCACGGCAACGTAACAAAACTAAAAAGAAACAGATTATCTGGTCATCATCTCATTGCTGTACATGAGATCTTGCTGTGCACAAATTGGCTGCTGCAGTTTGACACTGCAGCAGCAACGACACGTCAAGGATACTTCAGTGGCTTGTGAAGCATCTCGTGATGCCCTCAGGCTGGGAAAGGTGCTATAAAAATGCCACTTCTTTTGTTAGGTTGGAGGCTGCATGAAAAGAGGGTTAGAGAGAGGGCGTTAACTTGGCTCCAGTCCGCGTTCCCGTGGCAGAATCCTGCAGTGGTGCCTGCTGCTGACGTCAGGGACGGTTGGGCATTCGGTCCCATTGCAACTGGGCCATAAGGAGACCCATGGTGGAATGGCAATGTCACTGGGCTAGTAATAATCTTTATTATTGTCTCAAGTCGGCTTACATTAACAGCGCAATGAAAAGCCCCTAGTCGCCACACTCCGGCGCCTGTTCGGGTGCACGGAGGGAGAATTCAGAATGTCCAATTCACCCAACAAGCACGTCTTTCGGGACTTGAGCCCAGAGGCCCAGGCTAATGCTCTGGGGACACGGGTTCGAATCCCACGGGAGCTGGTGGAATTTAAATTCAGTTCGTAAATCTGGAACTGGAAACCCGTCTCAGTAACGGTGACCATGAAACCCGTGTCGATTACTGGTTCGCCAACGTCCTTGAGTGAAGGAAACCTGCCAGCCTACACGTGACTCCAGGCCACAGCTGGCGGTGATTGACTTGGGTTGTGGACAATTAGGGATGGGCAGTAAACGCCTCTGTCACACCCTTCAGAATGAATTTATTCAGAATCAAGAAAATGTGGGCCTCCTCGCATTTGCCATTAGGGGTGTCTCTTTATTCAAGATTTGTCAGAATGAAGTCCTGGTCTCCTTATCTAAGATAGGTTATACTTGCTTTGGAGAGAGTGCAGCAAAGGTGTTCACTAGACCAATCCCTGAGATGAGAGGGTTGACTTGTGAGGAGAGGTTGAGGAGAATGGGCCGATGTTCTCCAGAATGGGAGGTGATCTCACTGTAATGTATCAAACTCTGAGGGGGCTTGTCGGGGGGATCCTGGAAGGACGTTTCCTTGGCTGGCGAGTCTAGAACATGGGGTCTCAGTTTGAGGATAAGGGGTCAGACATTTAGGGCTAAGAAGAGGTGGAATCTATTCGCTCAGAGGGTGGTGAATCTTTTGGAATACGCCAGAGGCCTCTGGACATCATTTGTACCCAAGTAGGTGGTGTTGCCATGGGATCCCCTCTCGGCCCAGCTCTCACAAACATCTAGGGGCTTTTCACAGTAACTTCATTGAAGCCTACTTGTGGCAATAAGCGATTATTATCATTATCTTTGGATTGCATGAGAACCATGTCTTTGATGGAATGACACCTAACCTCCTATCCCGATATTTCCGATACGTAGGTGATACGTTTGCTACACTTGAATATGCAGCTACATTTAAGAATTTCCTTACACACCTTATTGGGCACCATCCTGCGCTCAAATTCAGTTTTGAAACGGAACAGTCAAATGCGCTCCCGTTCCTCGAAGTACTGGTGAGAGACCGACCAGTGGGTTCTCCACTGCTATCTACCGCAAGCCCACCTTCAGTAGTCAATTGGAACTCCTACAGCTCAACTCCCTATAATAACGGCCTGATTGACAACCTTCTAAATAGGGCCAGAGCCATTCGCCCGCTGTGCAAGCTTGATGCCGAAATAGGGCACATCAAAGTCACCCTACAGGATAACGGCTTCTCTGATCAGATCATTGCTCGCTGCATATTGCGCAAACCCATCAATGGGCCTCAGGCAACCATTTTCTGAAGAGTGCCCAGTCTACCTCAGCTGAGGTGAGCCGTTTGACATTGCTGCTATGCAGTTGCAACATGAATGATATTCGGCACCAACAGGATGCGGCTGTCAATACAGAAAGATGTTCTGCCCTATGACACAATTGAGTAATGTGGTCTGTGAGTTTCAATGCCGGTGTGATGCCAGATTCAAAGGCCGAGTGCCTCAAAGACTGGTGGACGGTATCGAACAGCACGTCCCTTCGGCCTTTTGCAACAGGCAGAGTACTTAACATACTCAGGAAACACAGAATATAATGTCCAACATTAGATATGGGGCGGTATTCTCCCTCCCCCACCGGGTGGGAGGATTGCTGGGGCGCCGCACGAATCGCGCAACGCTGCCCCGACCCCGCACGTGATTCTCCCACCACGCCCGAAACCAGCGCCGCGTGAATCGCACCACGCAGCCCCGACCCCCACAGGCGATTCTCCCACCACCCCCGAAACCAGCGCCGCGCGAATCGTGCAGGGCCGCTTGGAGAATCGGCGCACATGGCGAACGGCGATTCTCCGGCCCTGATGGGCCGAGCGGCCGCGCGTAAACGGGCCAGTCCTGCCGGTGCCGACCATACTTGGTCGCTGCCGGCGGGTACTCGTTGCGAAGGCTTGGGGGGGGGAGCCTGTGCGTGGGGAGGGGGGCTCTGTTCCCGGGGAGGAGGGGGCTTCCGATGGGGTCTGGCCCGCGATCGGGGCTCACTGATCGGCGGGCCGCTGCCTCCCCCCCCCCCCCCCCCCCCCCCCCCGGCCTACATTCTTGCGCGGCCGGTCCCAGAACCCCGGCGCCATGTTGGTGAGGGGCCGGAGCGCTCCGCGAGGTTACCGCGCATGCGCTAGTTGGCGCTGGCCCAACTGCACAATGCGTGGGACCCAAGGCACCGCGTCTTTTATGCGCCGCCGCGCCTCTGATGCCACGCCGAGGCCCCACCCCCGTAAATCGCGTGACGCCCCTGCTAGCCCCACGGATGGGGGAGAATAGGGTTCTGGGAACGGGGGCCGACTCCGGAGTAAAACACTTTGGTTTTTACTCCGGCGTCGGCACTTAGACTCCCGTTGGGAGAATCCCGCCCATGATTTCAGAATTGTTCAACCCTTAACAAAGAATCCTAGTTGGTAGGAATTACACTGACAACCAATTTCAGCTCATCGATCAGGCTTACAATGTGGCTTACGCATGCCAGAAGCTGCATACAATCATTATGCAGGGACCTGTCCTTTGCAAGCAGAAAAATCATATCAGGGCATTGCGCCTTTTCAACTAACAAAAGCTTGGCAGTTAACTGTTCCCTGGTGCATTCCCAAGGCAATGGCTCAACCAGTCAGAGTCAACTTGCTAATCAATCGGCCCCCTTTTCACATGCAGTATAAATTGTTGCTCCCTTTGAAATTTGATACTCTTGTGTCTGTCTGTTGAATGCAAGATGGAAAGCCTTGACAGCATGATGTTTTTTATAGCAATACTTAAGTGTCTCAATTTATGACACGCAAGAGATCTGACTTCCCTCCCACCTCGTCCGTAACGCACTCTTGTCAGTTCTGATTTGGGGATTTTGTTGGCGGTTTCATCACACAACGTCTGGTCTCCCCCCCACCATTGGTCTACCTTCCCACATCAATTGGGAAGAGAACAGGTTTTTTGGTTACCCAATCATTTTAACCTTACCTGCCAGTCAAAACAACCTGATTTCTTTGTCGCCTCCCCCCACCTCTAATATTTGAAATTTGATAAATGAACGTCTCGAGACAAAGTGGACATTGGCAATTTTGTCGAATGTCCTCAGAGTTTGTCTCTGTCTCTTTTTCATTCGTCAAGAACCCCCTTGGAAATTAATCTCCCCGACGTGGAGACTCTGAGGCCATCCTGGTGCAATGGCAGCGGCTATTCCCTCCTCCATCCCAGCGTGGGGTAGCAGGCGGAATCGCGTGATCTTGTCCGAGTCCTTACTGTTTGCAATTCTCTCCTCTGGCCGAGAGCTGGGGTCTGGCTCCTTGAATATATTCGAGGCTCAGTAAGACAGATCGACGAGAGAGTCCAAGGGTGATGGGGGAGGGGGGAGGGGGGGGGGGGGGGGGGTGAGTAGACAGGAACGTGGAGTGGAGACCATAATCGCGGTCTGATCAGATGGCAGAGCTGGCCCGAGCAGCCAAATTCCCTCTCCAACTCCTACCTCATGATCTTTATGAGGAGCAGCGATACGGTCGATAGTCGACATCTTTTCCCAAAGTAAGAAGTCTTACAACACCAGGTTAAAGTCCAACAGGTTTGTTTCAAACACTAGCTATCGGAGCGCTGCCCCTTCCTCTTTTTTTTTTGAGCCGGCGGTTTGCGGTGTCGATGATGAGCACTGCTCTGAAAGCCAGTGTTTGAAATAAAACCTGTTGGACTTTAACCCGGTGTTGTAAGACTTCTTACTGTGCTCACCTCAGTCCAACGCCGGCATCTCCACATCCTCTTTTTCCAAAGGTGGAGGAGTCTACAACGAGAGGGTATAGGTTTAAGGTGAGAGGGGAGGGATATAAAAGAGACCAGAGGGGGAATTTCTTCACACAGAGGGTGGTGAGTGTCTGGAACGAGCTGCCAGAGGCAGTGGTAGAGGTGGGTACAATTTTGTCTTTTAAAAAGCAGTTAGACAGTTACATGGGTATAGAGCAGGGATGGGCAAACCAATTTTTTTTTTAAAAAATTTTTATTATTTTTTTTTAAGGTTAATGGGGGGGGGGGGGCTGTTGGGTTACTTACTGGTATAGGGTGGATACGTTGACTTGAGTAGGGTGATCATTGCTCGGCACAACGTCGAGGGCCGAAGGGCCTGTTCTGTGCTGTACTGTTCTATGTTCTATATGACGCGCCCAGAATCATAACCGGGTGAAGTAATTATTTTACTATGCGGCCCTTTAAAATTGTGAATTTCTGAATGTGGCCCTTGCACGGAAAAGTTTGCCCACCCCTGGTATAGAGGGATATGGGCCAAATGGGACTAGCTTAGGGATAGAAGCTGGGTGGCATGGACAAGCTGGCTGAAGGGCCTGTTTCCACGCTGTAAACATCTATGACTCTATGATCCTATGTTCCTTCCCTCTGGGAAATCAAGTCTGCTATTTTGTTATGAAATGTAACGTGGAAGTTTTAACGTTTTGGGATGCAGGTTTGACCTTCAACAGTGGGGACATGTTGCTCAGATTCCCCTTCCCTTGCTTCCATTCGCCTTTTAACGATCTGTATTCAATCTTCAAATGAAGACATTGCGCAAAGGGACCGGAGACGAGATTCCAGCAGACCGGGGAGAAAATGAAATAGAATTGGCGATTGCAGAAAAAAGCCAAGGCCTTCTCGCTGACCTTTCGTTCAGTGCTCACACAGCGAGGGGGCGCCCTGTCTCCCCCTCCCCCTTCCCATAGCCAGTCCCCCACCCCCCCGAATCCCTGTCTTTGTCCGCCTGAAGATTTTTTTTTGGGAAAAAAAAATTTCTCAAAACGTTTCCCATCCTCTGGGAGCGAAGGATTGTCAGTCACGCTGGGGGAGGTCTTTTCATATGTTAAGGACTGGTGGAGCATGCTTGTCATCCGGGATAGATCACAGGGGTTAGTTTGGACAGGCGCTTCAGTGAAAGTCTAATTAGGTACAAAGTGGGGGGGGGGGGGGGAGCTGGGAAAGATGTTGGATGGGTGGGTTGGGGGGAGGTGGGCGGGGGAGGGGCAAGAGCTAAGGAGAGGGAGAGAGAGAGAGGAAGGGAGGTATGCCGCCGCAGAGGAAAAAGGGTTAATCAGCGAAGAGCATCGAGCCCATGTAAGTGCGTACATCTGTTTGGTTGTGGAGTTATTTTATTATCGGGTAATCTGTGTAAAGCAGCTTGTCTGGGCCAGAGCACACTCACTCACCAGGGCTGGAACACATCCAGCGATGTGTCCTGGGGGTTTGTGTCGGTAGCGTTGGGGTGCAGCGTGGAACTGATCTATCCTAGAGCCAGCCAGTCAGCAGCTGAAAGACAAAGAGAGGTTCATGTTTGAGCTGAACGTCCAACACTTAGGTTCAACACTGGAAGCTATTTAAGTCCAACCTGGAGCTACAAAGTCTGAGATTTGTGCAACTTCAGAGTGTCAGTTTACAGATTGTTACAGGGCCTGGCTATACCCATTAATGGATTGAATTTTGAATTTGTTAAGAGGTGTTATTACACTTTGGAATGTATCTATTGCTGAGAATTGGTTACTGAAAATGTTATGGGGCCAGCTACGAGCTAACATTTTGTAAAATCTGGGATTGTAACAGAATTTTGTATTATCTTGAATGATTAATGTGTGAGAAGGTTACAGTCTGCAATGTACAGAATTCTAGATCATTGGGGACTTGATCACACCTCCCAACATGTTGAGTTCAGTCACGGTAACAGAGTGTGGTTACATCTTGTATTGAATTTTTAGAGTAGACAATTATTTTTATTATTAAGGGGAATTTAGCGTGGCCAATCCACCTGCCCTGCACATCTTTGGGTTGTGGGGGCGAAACCCAAGCAGACACGGGGAGAATGTGCAAACCCCACACGGACAGTGACCCGGGGCTGGGATTCGAACCCGGGTCCTCAGCGCCGCAGTCCCAATGCTAACCACTACGCCACGTGCCGCCCTTCTTGTATTGAAGTTTAAGATTGTCACCGGATCCGGTTGCGGATATAGAATTCTGATTTACTAAAGGATCTGAAAATGAAAAATAAAATGAAAATCGCTTATTGTCACGAGTAGGCTTCAATGAAGTTGCTGTGAAAAGCCCCTAGTCGCCACATTCCGGCCCAGTGAGCTAAACCAGCCCCTGCTTTCACGCTGTGGTTTAAGATGATAGACTCTTACCTGGGCGGCACGGTCGCACAGTGGTTAGCACTGCTGCCTCACAGCGCCAGATACCCCGGGTTCAATTCCGGCCTTGGGCAACTGTCTGTGTGGAGTTTGTACTTTCACCCCGTGTCTGCGTGGGTTTCCTCCGGGTGCTCCGGTTTGCTCCCACAGTCCAAAGATGTGCAGGTTAGGTGGATTGGCCATGCTAAATTGCCCCTTAGTGGCCAAAAGGTTAGGTGGGGATAGGGTGGAGGCGTCGGCTTAAGTCCAAGAGCTGGTGCAGACTCAATGGGCCAAATGGCCTCCTTCCGTACTGTAAATTCAATGATATGGTATTTAAAGATGGCGGCCCGATCTCTCCCTGAGGGTAAGTGTGGCCTCAGTGGGGCGTCCTCACCCAGACCAGAAACAGAGTCCCATTTGATGGCGGTGTCGTTCTCGGTGCTTGAAGATAGCACGAAACACCCCCGAAACGTGCCCAAAACAGGGCTTTTAGTTCCCGTTAAATTGCGCCCTTTATTAGTTACTGCCTGTGGTGAATATAACATGGTAAATTCACACTGTATATTGTAAGCGCAGTAGTGTTACCCGACCACTAGGGGGAGTAGCTCTGGGAGTACTCAGGAGCTTGTACAGGGCTTCACCCTTGGCTCCGCCCACACTCCTCCCCCCTTGTGCTGCTGTATAAATACCCTTGTCCAGAGTCAGCCTGCAGTTCACAGAGAGTTCATCAACAGGTGACAGGCTGGCTCTGAAGTAAGTTGATTAAAGCCTAGATTCATATCGGAAACACGTGTCTGGTGAATTGATGGTTCCATCACTGCCCCCCTCAGTGAAGGGGAAAAGGGCCTGGAATCAGGTCCCTCGCAACCTTGTACACCTCAATCGACTGTCCCCCTGAGCCTCCTTGTACTTCAAGGTGAACAACCCCAGATCATCCAATCTTTCCCCATTGTTGCAATTTTCCTGCCCTGGCAACAATTTGTACTGTTACAGTCTCAAAGAATTGTACAAAACAAACAGGTTGGATCGTGCAGCACACTCAGCTCTGCATTATCAAGTTTCTTTATTCGTCTGCAGGATCTGCCCATCTCTAATTGCCCTTGAACCGAGTGTCTCGCTCTCATTCCAGCGGGCATTTCTTAAAGAGTCAACCGCACTCTTGTGTGGGTCTGGAGTCACATGTGGGCCAGACCGGGTAAGGACGGCAGATTTCCCCTTCCCTAAAGGACATTAGTGAACCAGATGGGTTTTTACTACAGTCAACAATGGTTTCACAGTCATAGAGGGGCTGGTTTAGCTCACTGGGCTAAATCGCTGGCTTTTAAAGCAGGCCAGCAGCACGGTTCGATTCCTGTACCAGCCTCCCCGGACAGGCGCCGGAATGTGGCGACTAGGGGCTTTTCACAGTAACTTCATTCAAGCCTACTCGCGACAATAAGCGATTTTCATTTCATTTCATTTCATCATTAGACTTTTAATTCCAGATTTTGATTGAATTCAAATTTCACCATCTGCGGTGGCGGGATTTGAACCCGGGTCCCCAGAGCCTTACCCGGAGTCTCTGGGTTACTAGCCCAGTGACGATACCACCACACCACCGCCTCTTTCACAGTGCAGGGCCACTAGATCGAAAAAATTGAGGAGTGTTTAACGTTCATCCCTCAGCCAGACTCACTGAAAAACAGATCATCCATCAATTTAATTTATTGTTGGGGCAGCACGGAGGCGCAGTGGTTAGCACTGCTGCCTCACAGCGCTGATGACCCGGGTTCGATCCTGGCCCTCGATCACCATCCTGGTGGGGATTGGCACATACTCCCTGTGTCTGCATGGGTTTCACCCCCACAACCCAAAGATGTGCAGGGTAGGTGGATTGGCCACGCTAAATTGCCCCTGAATTGGAAATTAATTTAAAAAAAATAATTAATGTTACTTGTGGATTTTTGCCGTGGACACGTCCCCTGCGTTACCACAGGGACTGTACTCTTTGTGCAGGTTAGGAAGTCCACTGTGACGTCCAGATGTTGTGAAAGGTGCTACACAAATGCAAGCTGTTGTTTGGATTTCTGAAATCGCAACAGGAACCAGCTACACCCTGGATGTTTAGCGATTAACCACGAGTGCTGTCCCACTGTTGGGACGTTATGACGGACCTTCTTAAACACTTGGCAAGCATCAACTTGAGCATCGTGCCTGCTTCTGGGCACCACACCTTCGGAAGGATGGCAATTAAGGCTTTAGGTTGGGCCCTGCTGGGTTTTAGAGAGGGGGCAGGAAAGATTGAGGTGAATGTTTCCAGGGATAAGGGAATTCAGTTGCGAGGATAGATTGGAGAAGGTTGGAAGGAGATTTGATAGAGGTGTTCAAAATCACGAGAGTCCGGTCAGAGTAGACGGAGAGATACTGTTCCCATTGGTAGAAGGATTGAGAAACAGAAGACGCTGAACTAAGACAATCGACAAAAGAACCCAAGGCCTCGTGAGGAAAAACATTTCTTTATATCAGCGAGTGGATCGGATCTGGGATGCCTGACTGAGAGTGGGGTGGGAGTCAGGTTCAATCTTGGCTTAACGGGAATTGGGTAAGGACCTGAAGATAAATGTTGAGCAGGGGTTAGGAGCAGAGGGCAGTATTGCTTTTGCAGAGATTTAGCAATGGGCCGAATGGCCGCCTTCTGTGCTGCTTTAACCATTCTATGAAGCTAAATCTTTTATAAATCGCTAATTGCGCCTCCTCTGGGCCCCACGCTTCTGGAAGGATGTCAGGGCCTTGGAGCGGGTGCGGAGGGGATTTACAGGAATGGTATCAGGGTTGAGGGTGGTCAGTGAAGGTGGAGAGGGTGGAGAATCTGGGTTTGTTCTCCCCGGGAGCAGAGCAGGTTAAAGGGAGATTTAATCGTGGTGTTCAAAATCAGCAGTAGAGGATATCGATTTACGGTAAATGGCTAAAGAACCAGGGAGGAAATGAGCATATTTTAAACACATTGAGATGTTGTGATCTGGGCGGCACGGTAGCACAGTGGTTAGCACAGTTGCTTCACAGCTCCAGGGTCCCAGGTTCGATTCCCGGCTTGGGTCACTGTCTGTGCGGAGTCTGCACGTTCTCCCCGTGTCTGCGTGGGTTTCCTCCGGGTGCTCCGGTTTCCTCCCACAGTCCAAAGACATGCAGGTTAGGGTGGATTGGCCATGACAAATTGCCCTTAGGTTAGGTAGGATTGCTGGGTTATGGGATAGGGTGAAGGTGTGGGCTTAAGTAGGGTGCGCGTTCCCAAGAGTCGGTGCAGACTCGATGGGCCGAATGGCCTCCTTTTGCGCTGTAAATTCTACATGTTCCGTCTGAAATACACACATCAGGATGATTTTTTTTTAGGAGGGAATTGTGTGAAAACCTAGAAAGGAGAAATTCGCGGGGCTGTGGGGAAAGAGCGGCGGAGAGGACTTCATTGGATAGCTATTGTGCTGGCACAAGCTCGATGGACTGAATGGTCTCATTTCGTGCTGTTTGAGTAGACAGCACCTACAACAATGCAGAACTCCCAACAGGACTGCACTGGAATGGCAGCCTGGATGATGGGTTTCAATCCTGCAACCAGTGTTGAACCCACAACCCTGCAAGTCTCACAGAATTTATCGTGCAGAAAGGAGGCCATTCGGCCCAGCGGGTCTACACTGGCCCCTGAAAGAGCACCCTACCCAAGGCCATACCTCCACCCAGTAATCCCATGTAGCGTTTGGATACTAAGTGGCAATTTAGCGTGACCAATCCATCTAATCTACATCTTTGGCCTGTGGGAGGAAACCGGAGCACCCGGAGGAAACCCACGCGTACACGGGGAGAACGTGCGGACTCCGCGCAGACAGTGACCCAAACCCGGAATCGAACTGGGATCCCTGGTACTGTGAGGCAACAGTGCTAACCACGGTGCTACCGTGCTGAGTCTGAGATGACTATGCTGCCCAAGGTGGCAAATCACTACCAAGTTAACGGGTGGCACAGTGGTTAGCACTGCTGCCTCACAGCGCCAGGGACCCGGGTTCAATTCTGGCCTTGGGTGACAGTCTGTGTGGAGTTTACACCTTCTCCCTGTGACCTCCTTCTGCAGTGTAGGGAGCCTGGGAGTCTGTACACCAGTTGGCATTCTGCCAATCAGCCAGTGATTGGAATCACGATTTACAATCCACATAATGTGTTAAATTATGAGGGACATAGATGGACGGATAGGAAGGGATTTTCCCCTTTGTCGAGGGGCCAGTAACCAGGGGCACAGATTTAAGGGAACGGGCAGGAAATTTAGAGGGAATTTGAGAAAACAGGTTTTCACCCAGATGGTGGTGAGAATCGGGAACTCACTGTCTGAAAGGGTGAGAGAGACGGAAACCCTTACATTTCAGAAGTATTTAAATGAGCATTTGAAACGCCACAGCGCACAAGGCTAAGGACCAAGGGATTAGAGTAGACAGGTGCTGTGGTGAACGTATTGTACTAACCATTCACCACTGTATCACGCTATTGCCCATGTGGACTCCACCTATGGACCATTGTACGATATTACACAGAATGTATCATGTTGGTGCCCTAGTGGGCTCCGCCCCCTTGAGGGGAGGTATATAGAGCAGCTGCCCTGTAGGCGGCTCTCAGTAGCGGAGCAGTCGCAGGCAGGCACTGTTCTAGTCGATTAAAGCCACAGTTTACATCTACTCTCTGTTTCGCGTGAATTGATGGTCGCATCAATTTACTCGACAACAACACCACAATGGAATCTGCCCTAAAACCTGACCGACTGGAACTCGACCCACAAGCCGCGGAGGCCAAATGGATTTTTTCGCACTGGCTCCGCTGTTTCGAGGCCTACCTCGCCGCCTCCTCCTCGCCTTCCGTCTCCGACTATCAGAAGCTGAGCCTCCTCCACGCCCGGGTGAGCCATCGAATCTCTGTACAACTCGAGGAAGCTTCCACCTACGCAGACGCCCTCGCGATGCTGAAGCGTCTATACGTAAGGCCAGTGAACGAGGTGCACGCGCGGCACCTCCTCAATACTCGCTGCCAACACCCTGGAGAATCGCTGGAGGAGTACCTACGCGACCTCAAAGTATTTGCGCTAAGTTGCAACTACCAGGCCGTTACGGCCACTCAACATATGGACATCGCCGTCTGGGACGCCTACGTGGCTGCAGTCAGGTCTAACTACGTGAGACAGCGCCTACTCAAGAAAGGCTGCCCTGGACCTGGAAGCGACGGTAAAGCTAGCCTCCTCCCTAGAAGTAGCGTTCCAAAGCCTCAACACGTTCCCATCTGATCACGCGACCCCCTCGTGGACCCCCGACCAGAGAGTACCCCAGGCCGGTGCTGCACGGCTGCCCGCCCAACACGGGGGGCTACCCTGCTATTTCTGCAACCACGCTGGCTACCCGCAACTCAGCGCGGTCACCCTTCACCTCTGGAACTCCATGATGACCGTCCAGGTCAATGGACACGAAACACCTTGCCTGTTCGACTCCGGGAGCACGGAGAGCTTCATTCACCCAGACATGGCAAGATGCTGCTTGCTCCCAATCCTCCCGGCACGTCAAACCATCTCCCTCGCTTCTGGGTCGCACTCAGTGCAGATCCGGGGGTACACTACCGCAACCCTCGCAATACAGGGCACCGAGTACGCCGATTTTTAGTTATATGTACTCCCCGACCTCTGCGCTCTTCTCCTGTTGAGACTGGACTTCCAGTGCAACCTCAGGAGTCTAACTCTGAAGGTCAGTGGGCCCTTACCCTCACTCACAGTATGTAGCTTCGCGACCCTGAAGGTCGACCCCCCCCCCCAGCTCTTTGCAAATCTCTCCGCCGACTGTAAGCCAGTTGCCACCAGAAGCAGGCGGTTCAGCATCCAGGACAGGACTTTCATCCGGTCCGAGGTCCAGCGATTCTTGCGGGAGGGGATTATCGAGGCAGGTAATAGCCCCTGGAGAGCTCAGTGGTGGTCGTCAGGACCGGGAAAAAGACCCGGATGGTTGTAGATTACAGCCAAACCATAAACCGGTACACGCGCCTTGATGCGTACCCCCTTCCCCGGATCGCAGACATGGTTAATCAGATCGCGCACTACCGGGTGTTCTCCACGGTGGATATGAAGTTCTTTTCCTATTACGCCCAGTGGGTCCCCAACTATGCGGACAAAGCCCGCCCACTAATCAAGGCCACTATCTTCCCACTGGCGGCCGAGGCCCGCCAGGCTTTCAGCCGCATCAAGGCAGATATTGCCAAAGCTGCGATGTGTGCGGTGGATGAGTCCATCCCCTTCCAGGTGGAGAGCGACGCGTCGGAAGTCGCTCACGCCGCCACCCTTAACCAGGCGGGCAGGCCAGTAGCATTTTATTTCGTGCACCCTCAACGCCTCCATAATTCGACACCTCGGTCGAAAAAGAAGCCGAAGCCACCATGGAAGCCGTACGGCACTGGAGGCACTACCTCGCTGGTAGGAGGTTTACCCTCATCACCGACCAACGATCGGTAGCCTTCATGTTTGATAATACGCAGCGGGGCAAGATCAAGAATGATAAGATCTTGAGGTGGAGGATCGAACTCTCCACCTATAATTACGATATAAATGTATCGTCCTGGGAAGCTCAACAAGCCCCCAGATGCCCTGTCCCGCGGCACATGCGCCAGCGTGCAAGATGACCGACTATGTGCCATCCACCATGACCTCTGCCACCCGGGGCTCACCCGGCTTCTCCACTGCATCAAGGCCCGCAACCTGCCCATCTCCACCAAGGAGGTCAGGGCCATGACCAGGGACTGCCAAATCTGCGCGGAGTGTAAGCTGCACTTCTATCGACCGGATAAGGCCCAGCTGGTAAAGGTATCCCGGCCCTTTGAGTGTCTCAGTATCGATTTCAAAGGGCCCCTCCCCTCTACCAACCGTAACACGTATTTCCTCAACGTCGTTGACGAGTTCTCCCGCTTCCCCTTTGCGATCCCCTGCCCCAACATGACCGCGGCTATCGTCATTAAAGCCCTACATAGTGTCTTCACCCTGTTCGGCTTCCCCACGTACGTCCACAGTGACCGGGGTTCGTCGTTCATGAGCGACGAACTGCGTCAGTACCTGCTCGGTAAGGGCATTGCCTCGAGCAGGACTACCAGTTACAACCCCCGGGGAAACGGACAGGTGGAGAGGGAGAACGCAACGGTATGGAAGGCCGCCCTTCTGGCCTACAGTCTAGGAATCTCCCAGTTTCCCACTGGCAGGAGGTCTTCCCCGACGCACTTCACTCCATTAGGTCCCTCCTTTGCACGGCCACAAATGAGACCCCTCATGACCGCCTGTTTGTTTTCCCCAGGAAATCCACCTCCAGGGTCTCGCTTCCGTCCTGGCTGAAGACACCGGGGCCCATCCTACTCCGCAAACACGTCAGGAGCCATAAGTCCGACCCCCTGGTCGAGAGGGTCCAGCTCCTTCACACCAACCCCCAGTACGCATACGTAGAATACCCCGATGGCCGACGGGATACGGTTTCCCTCCGGGACCTGGCACCCGCAAGTTCCCCTACCACCACCCCAACCTACCCCCCCCCCCCAACTACACCAAACAGCGCCCCCGCCTCTACATGGCCTCTACACCCCCTCCTATACTCCCTTCCCCCTTCACAGACCCACCGGAACAAAGCTCCAGAAGACACGCTCCCGGAGTCCACGTCTGTGCCCGGACCAGCGAGTTCACCACCCACACCCGCACCCATGAGTTCGACACCCGGGCCAGCCGCGATACCAGTGCCCCGGCGATCGCAGCGTACGATCCGAGTGCCGGACAGACTGAACCTGTGAACCCTTCACCCCCGCCGGACTTCATATTTTTAACAGGGGGTGAATGTGGTGAACGTATTGTACTAACTATTCACCACTGTATTACACTGCATCACGCTATTGCCCATGTGGGCTCCACCTATGGACCATTGTACGATATTACACAGAATGTATCATGTTGGTGCCCTTGTGAGCTCCACCCCTTGAGGGGAGGCATATAGAGCAGCTGCCCTGTAGGCAGCTCTCAGTAGCAGAGCAGTCGCAGGTAGGCACTGTTCTAGTTGGTTAAAGCCACAGTTTACATCTACTCTCTGTTTCGCGTGAATTGATGGTCGCATCAGGTGCTTGCTGGCCGGCACAGATATGATGGGTCGAAGGCCGTAGGCTTGGTGTTCCTGTGCCGTAATGTTCTTTGTTCTTTGACACTATAACTCTATGATAAAGTCAGTTTGAACATTGCTCAAAAGAATTTAAGGAAATAAATCAACCTGTCTCTGCTTCAAGATATTGTGCTTTACCCTAAAGTAGGAATATTGAATGCCGTGCCATCGTATTGTGCATCTCACAGCATCTCCCTCAGTACCACCACCTCGAAGGACAAGGGCAGCAGACGCAGGGGAACACCACCATCTGGAAGTTCCCATCCAAGCCTCTCACTTGACTTGGAAACATATCGGCCGTTCCTTCACTGTCGCTGGGTCAAAATCCTGGAACTCCCTCCCTAACAGCACCGTGGCTGGACCTACACCTCGTGTTGCACGGCGGTCCGAGAAGGCAGCTCACCACCACCTTCTCAAGAGCAACTGAGGATGGGCAATCAATGATGCCCGCTTCCCCAAAATGAATCTGGGTACACAACTAGTTACCAACGTGATGGTATAAGCAATTCTCCCCCCCTCCCTCTCCTCTCCTCTCCTCTCCTCTCACCACAACCGCTAGGAGTACAGTTTGCTACCTTTATCATAGAGTTTACAGTGCAGAAGGAGGCCATTCAGCCCATCGAGTCTGCACCGGCTCTTGGAAAGAGCACCCTACCCAATGTCAACACCTCCACCCTATCCCCATAACCCAGTAACCCCACCCAACACTAGGGGCAATTTTGGACACTAAGGGTCAATTTAGCATGGCCAATCCAACTAACCTGCACATCTTTGGACTGTGGGAGGAAACCGGAGCACCCGGAGGAAACCCGCGCACACACGGGGAGGATGTGCAGACTCCGCACAGACAGTGACCCAAGCCGGGAATCGAACCTGGGACCCTGGAGCTGTGAAGCAATTATGCTATCCACCATGCTACCGTGCTGCCCTTTATCTGACGGTGCGATGATGTTGAGGTAGCCCATGTTTAGTGTTGGCCGAATGTCCGAATAATGGGAGGCCGCGCTGCTCTTCACCCAGCTGCTAGGCGGGGGTGGGGGGGGGGGGGGTAGAGTGGGCCAATGATCCCTTGTGTTCAGAAGAGCGAGCAGCCCCGTTGCGACAGAAAAAGGTTCTTCGGAGAGTTTGACGGAGCAGTCGCTGAGAGGTTGTCGCCCCTGACTGAAGAGCCCAGGTCACACAGGGTCACAGTCTGACAATGGGGGATGAGACATTTACGCCTGAGCTGAGCGGAGCCTTCTTCACTCAAAGGGTCGTGAATCTTTGAAATTCTCCCGCCCAGGCTCCACCATTGATTACATTCGAGAGTAAGATTGATAGATTTTTGGGACATGAAGGGAATTGAAGGAATGGGGATTTTTGTGGGAAAGTGGAGTTGAGATCAGCCATGGTTTGATGGGATGAAGGAGTGAGTGCGGACCTCGCAATTATTTTAACGTACGGCCCATTACGCCTGCACTGGCTCTGCGGTTGAGCATCATGCCGGACCCCTGCCTTCTCCCCGCGCCCCTGCACATTGTTTCAATTCAAATAATCATCTATCGCCCTCTTGAACGCCCCGATTGAAGCTGCCTCCACCACGCTCCCAGGCAGCTCATTCCAGACCCCAACCACTCGCTGGGTGAGAAAGCATTTTCTCGCATCGCATTTGCTTCCGCAATGTTATATCTCGTATGCCAACCATTAAAAATAAATGAAAACAAAATAAGGTGCAGTTAATACATTATAGATAGGAACAGGAGGAGGCCAGCTGGGGACGGCACAGCGGTTAGCACTGCTGCCTCACAGCACCAAGGACCTGGGTTCGATTCCAGCCTCGGGTGCCCTTTTGGAAACATTTGAAGCAAACAATGGCAATGGGCAAAGCCAGAAACATACCGTGGGCAGCACGGTAGCACAGTGGTTAGCACAGTTGCTTCACAGCTCCAGGGACCCAGGTTCGATGCCCCGCTGGGTCACTGTCTGTGCGGAGTCTGCACGTTCACCCCGTGTGTGCGTGGGCTTCCTCCGGGTGCTCCGGTTTCCTCCCACAGACCAAAGATGTGCAGGTTAGGTGGATTGGCCCTGATAAATTGCCCTTAATGTCCACAAAGGTTGGGGGGGGGTGGTTACAGGGATCGGGTGGAGGCGTGGGCTTCAGTGGGGTGCTCTTCCCAAGGGCTGGTGCAGACTCGATGGGCTGAATGGCCTCCTTCTGCGCTGTAAATTCTATGATTCTCTTGCAGAGGGTGGGTACAGACTCGATGGGCTGAATGGCCTCCTTCTGCACTGTAAATTCTATGAGTCTCTTTCAGAGGGTTGGTGCAGACTCGATGGGCTGAATTGCCTCCTCCTGCACTATAGGGATTTTATCATTTAGAAAATAATAATTTACAGGACGTGGGCGTCGCTGACTAGGCCTGAATTTGTTGCCCATCCCTAATTGCCCTCGAGAAGGTGGTGGAGAGCTGCCTTCTCGAACTGCGGCAGTCCATGTGGTGGAGATGCACCCCCAGGGAATGCATTATATATTTTGAGAGGATTGCTTTGCATATTCATTATCTCATTAATTATTGAGTAATATGTAACTATCATAAGTTACCCAACATTTTTTCTTTTATATTTTAATGAGGGTGCTTTGCTGTGTTAGAGAATCTTTGAGTGTAATGTAAAGATGCCTTTGCACATGTGCTACATTCACGTGGGGATCTCTGCAAATGTGTGTCTCTGGGTCCATCTGCTTCCTATTAATATTTAGGATGTGGGCATTGCTGGCTCAGTCAGCGTTTATTGCCCATCCCTAGTTGCCCTTGAGAAGGTGGTGGTGAGTTGTCTTCTTGAACCGCTGCAGTCCCTGAGGTGCAGGTACATCCCCAGTGCTGTTAGGGAGGGAGTTCCAGGATGTTGCCCCAGCGACAGTGAAGGAACGGCCGATATATTTCCCAGTCGGGGTGGTGGGTGACTTGGAGGGGAACCTCCAGGTGGTGGGGTTCCCAGGTATCTGCTGCTCTTGTCCTTCTAGATGGTCATGGGTTTGGAAGGTGCTGTCTGTGGAACCTTGGTGAGTGACTGCAGTGCATCTTGTCGATGGTACACACGGCTGCCACTGTTCGTCGGTGATGGAGGGTCGGAATGTTTGTGGAAGGGGGAGCAATCAAGCGGGGCTGCTTTGTCCTGGATGATGTTGGGCTTCTTGAGTGTTGTTGGAGCTGCGCTCACCCAGGCAAGTGGAGGGTATTCCATTACACTCTTGACTTGTACCTTGGGGATAGTGTGCATATGTATATGTGTCTATCTGTGTGTGTATATTTATGTTTGTGTTTGTCCGTATGTGCATGCACGCCTTGTATTATCCAAGGAGGCTGTCTCCACGTACCCCTGCTGGCCTAAGGATTCGGCCTAGCATTGTGCTGTTGCTATGGTGACCCAAGTGGGCCTATTATCCAGCCTCCTGCTGATTCCAGGAGTCGGTCAGCTCTGTGTTATTCTTTAGTTTTGTTCCTTTTCTAAGGCTGTTTCCAAGGTGACCCTGGTGGGGCAAGTGAGTGTGGGAGACAAAGAAGTGAGGTCTTCTCCACACACACCCCCAGCCCGCGCTCCCCCCCCCCCCCCCCCCCCCACCCAACCAACCCCTCCCCCTTCCCCACTGCCCTTACCCTGCCATCATTAAGTTCTTTTGTGTTGCTGAGCTTGACAGGAGTGTGAAAGAGATTCCACCCGTATTCACCCTTCAATGGGATTTTCATTAATCGCGTACATGGACTAATTAAATATCCAAGGGCCCTAATCAGCTTGTGCTAATTGTAGCCAGTGAATCCATGCTATGCATTTGTTCCTGAAAGCTGTCCTCTAATTAGAAGCTGATGGTACCACAGTGTACGCAAACAATGTGAAAACAAAGGGCATGTCACAGTTACAATCCAGACCACGACCACACAAACACACACCTTAAAGAGCCCACTCCTCTTGTCTCTCGGCACTCTGCAGGGGAGTCCGCTGAGTTTTCTCCAAAAATGTGTCTATTGTCGCCTTACGGGGGGGGGGGGGGGGGGGGAGGGGGGGAGGGCAGGCAATCAGTGCCTCCCCTACATCCCAAATAATCACCCCATTGAAACCCCGCCACAATTTAAACTCCCCGATCAGAGCTCAGCACAGAAAGAAAGGTTTGCATTTCTATAGCGCCTTACAGGAGGTGGGGGGGGGGGGGGGGGGGGTGCACAGTGGCACTGGGTTTCCTCCGGGTGCTCCAGTTTCCTCCCACAAGTCCCCAAAGACGTGCTGTTAGGTGAATTGGACATTCTGAATTCACCCTCTGTGTACCCGAACAGGCGCCGGAATGTGGGGACTAGGGGCTTTTCACAGTAACTTCATCGCAGTGTTAATGTAAGCCTGCTTGTGACAATAAAAATTATTATTCAGTCGGAGGGCACTTTACAGCCAGTTAGGTATTTCTGAAATGTAGCGCTGCAAGCTCTCATAGGAACATAAGAAATAGGAGCGGGGGTGGGGGTGGCCCATTCAGCCCCTCGAGCCTGCTCCGCCATTCACTAAGATCATGGGCTGGTCTGATGTGGCCTTAACTCCACTTTTACCTGTCTGCCTGTCCCCCTTAGCCCTTGAACCCTCCTCGTCAATCAGCAAAGTCCACTTGGTTTCAACAAGGTTGATCTGAGGGACAGCTATTGGCCAGGCAGCGTCAATCAGGAAGCGTTCTCCTGCACTCCTTCGGGATGGTGGCCACTGCACCTTTGATGTCCAGTTGCGAGAGCCGGGAGGGGGCCTTGGTTTAGCATCTCAATCCAAAGGCAGCGGCTCCAACAGTGCAGCACCCGTCGCAGGACAGGACAGAGGATGTGAGCCTAGATTCTGTCCTCCAACCTGTCAAGGAGATTGATCCCTCAGTTTTCACACCTAGAGTCAATCGTACAACCCATTGGTCCAAGGGTACCAGCAAACTGAATAGGTCTCGAAGAACAAGACAGAAGATACTGTAATATGTACAGTGCATCGTTCAGGATCTGGGAGTGACGGGTCAGTGTGCATGCTTGATCAGAAATGAAGAGCATAAGTTCATAAGATGTAGGAACAGAATTAGGCCATTTGGCCCATCGAGTCTGCTCCGCCATGCGATCATGGCTGATCCCATCCTGGCGTTAACTCCACCGTCCTGCCCGTTCTCCGTAACCCATGACCAGTTAAAAAATCTGTCCAACCCCTCCTTAAGTTTACTCACTGTCCCAGCATCCACCGCACTCTGGGGTAGCGAATCCCACAGATTCACAACCCTTTGGGAGAAGCAGTTTCTCCTCAACCCCGTTTTAAATTTGCTACCTCTTACCCTGAGGCTGAGACGTTTCATTCTAGAATGTTCCACAAGAGGAAGCATCAGCTCCACGTCTACTTTATCCAGACCTTTCAGCATCTTGTATACCTCAATTAGATCTCCGCTCATTCTTCTAAACTCTAGAGAGTATCGGCCTAAACTGTTCAATCTCTCCTCATACGACTAACCCCATATCTCTGGAATCAACCCAGTGAACCTCCTCTGAACTGCCTCCAATGTCACTACATCTTTCCTCAAATAGGGGGACCAGAACTGTGCCCAATACTCCAGGTGCGGTCTCGCCAATGCCTTGTCCAGTTGTAACAACACTTCCTTACCTTTATGCTCAATCCCTTCTGCTATAAATGGCAACATTCCATTCACTTTCCTTATTATCTGCTACATGCTCGTTTTCTGTGACTCATGCACAAGGACACCCAGATCCCTCTGCATCGGAGCTCCCTGAAGCCTCTCCCCGCTTAGATAATAAGTTGCCTTCCCATTTGTCCGACCAAAATGCATGACCTCACACTTATCCACGTTAAACTCCATTTGCCACATATTGGCCCACTCTCCTAACCCGTCCATATCCGTTTGTAAGGTTCTTATTTCCTCATCGCAACTAACTGACCCACCTATTTTTGCGAAGTCTGCAAATCTGGCGAACCTTCTGCCCCTGTGTCCAAGTCGTTTATAGAGATTGTAAATAGCTGGGGCCCCAAGAACCGAGCCCTGTTACATTTTGCCATTCGGAAAAAGACCTTTTTTAAAAATAGATTTAAGAGTATGGGCTGGTTTAGCACAGGGCTAAATCGCTGGCTTTGAAGGCAGACCCAGGCAGGCCAGCAGCAGGGTTCAATTCCCGTACCAGCCTCCCCGAACAGGCGCCGGAATGTGGCGACTAGGGGCTTTTCACAGTAACTTCATTGAAGCCTACTCGTGACAATAAGCGAATTTCATTCATTCATTTTTTTCCAATTAAGGGGCAGTTTAGCGTGGCCAATCCACCCACCCTGCACATCTTTGGGTTGTGGGGGCAAACCCACCCAAACACGGGGAGAATGTGCAAACTCCGCACGGACAGTGACCCAGAGTCGGGATCGAACCTGGGACCTCAGCACCGTGAGGCAGCAGTGCTAACCCACCGTGCTGCCCAAAAAAGACCCATTTACCCCGACTCTCTGTCTTCTGTCCATCAGCCACTCTTCTATCCAAGCTAATAAATGATCCCTAATCCCACGTGATCTCACCTTGTGAATTAACCTTCTGTGCGGCACCTTATCAAACGCCCTCCAGAAGAGACAAAATGGCTGCAGCGCATCTGGCCTCATTCATTAAAAGCTAACAACACGCAGAATCTCGTCAGTAGTGTGGTGTATGTAACTCTGTAATTCACGCTGTACTGTATGTACATGAGACCATGCATTTGTAAGCGCAGTTGCGTTGCCCAACCACTAGGGGGAGTAGCGCTGGGAATGCTTAGGAGTTTGTACAGGGCTCCACCCTTGGCTCCGCCCACGACTCCTCCCCCTGGACTGCTGAATAAATACCAATGCTCAGAGCCAGTCGTTCAGTTCATCGAGAGTTCAACGCGGAACAGGCTGGCTCTGTTGTAAGTAGATTAAAACCACTGTTCATATCTTAAAGCACGTGTCTAGTGAATTAATGGTTCCATCAAGTAGTATTAAACACTTTCTCATTTCTTCTTTATTTGGCTTATTTTCTCTGCTGCAAGCTTCCTTCTTAAACCCCTCTACCCCGTCCCCCTCCACCCTCACCTCCAACAACAAGTGCAAGGAGCTCCTGGGTTTGTCCATCACTGATATTGACACCATCCGCTCAGCTGCCCTCTGCCACATCCCTCCCTCCCACTAGCCCACTGGGCCAAACATCCATTCGCACTCCTCCCAGGCCAATCCCGCAACTCACATCCTCCTCTCCGGTGTCCCCTCCTCACCTCTCATCGGAACTCACCTCCACCCTAATCCCACTAAACTGCTACCCGCCCAGCTTCCCCTCTTAATCCCCATGCTAATCGATACAGAACCACAGAATCCCTACAGTGCAGAAAGAGGCCACTCGGCCCATCATGTCTTCACCGACCCGCCGAAAGAGCACCCCTCCCGAGACCCACCGCCCCACCCTATCCCTGTAACCCCACCTAACCTGCACATCTTTGGACTGTGGGGAGGAAATCGGAGCCCCCGGAGGAAACCAATGCAGCACGGTAGCACAGTGGTTAGCACTGTTGCTTCTCAGCTGCAGGGTCCCAGGTTCGATTCCCCGCTGGGTCACTGTCTGTGCAGAGTCTGCACGTTCTCCCCGTGTGTGCGTGGGTTTCCTCCGGGTGCTCCGGTTTCCTCCCACAGTCCAAAGATGTGCAGGTTAGGTGGATTGGCCATGATAAATTGCCCTTAGTGACCAAAAAGGTTAGAAGGGGTTATTGGGTTACTGGGTTACGGGGATAGGGTGGAGTTGTGTGGGGCTTAAGTAGGGTGCTCTTTCCAAGGGCCGGTGCAGACTCGATGGGCCGAATGGCCTCCTTCTGCACTGTAAATTCTATGAACGCAGACACAGGGAGAATGTGCAAACTCCACACAGTCACCCGAGGCTGGAATTGAACCCGAGTCCCTGGGGCTGTGAGGCAGGAGTGCTAACCACTGTGCCACTTTGTAAATGCTTCTCTCTCTCTCCAGGTGGTGTCCCTCCTTCAAATCTGACATATTCAGCCCTCCCTTCAAATAAAACCAACCTTTGACCCCTCTGCCCTTGCAAATTGCCTTCCCTCTCAAAAGTTAATAATAATATGGGGCAGCACGGTGGCCTAGTGGTTAGCACAACCGCCTCACGGCGCTGAGGTCCCAGGTTCGATCCCGGCTCTGGGTCACTGTCCGTGTGGAGTTTGCACATTCTCCCCGTGTCTGCGTGGGTTTCGCCCCCACAACCCAAAAATGTGCAGAGTAGGTGGATTGGCCACGCTAAATTGCCCCTTAATTGGAAAAAATAATTGGGTACTCTAAATTTATAAAAAAAAAAGTTAATAATAATATAATAATCGCTTATTGTCACGAGTAGGCTTCAAATGAAGTTACTGTGAAAAGCCCCTAGTCGCCACATTCCGGCGCCTGTTCGGGGAGGCTGGAACGGGAATTGAACCCGCGCTGCTGGCCTTGTTCTGCATTACAAGCTAGCTGTTTAGCCCCACTGTGCTAAACCAGCCCCTGTTTCCGAATCTGTTTTCCCTTTCCCATTTTTCCCGGAACTCTCCGGGTTTGAATCCCTCCAGTTAGGGTTCGGCCGCTGCCACAGCACCAGAGTCAAAGGGTCCTCCTCGAGCTGCCTGTAGCCTCTGACATGTTGACCATACCATCCTCCTCCAGCCCCCTCTCCACTGTCCTCCAGCTGGGTGGGGCTGCTCCCCCCCCTGCTTCCATTCTTATCCAATCCTAGCCAGACAATCACCATGGATTCTCTTCCTGCTCCCGCCCCGTTACCTCTGGGTGTCCCCCCCAAGGATGTATCCTTGTCCCCCCCCCTCGATGTTTCTCAGCTACACACTGTCCCCCGGTGACATCATCTGGAACCACAGCGTTGGTTTTCACAATTACACTGAGGACACCCAGCTCTGCCTCACCCCCACCTCGCTCCACTCCTCCTCTGTTGTTAAATCATCAAACTGCTGCTCAGACACCCTGCACGGGATGAGCAGAACTATCTCCCAATTTATTGGGCGGGCAGTAGCCATTGTTTTTCATCCCCGCCACAAACTCCGTTCCCCAACTACCGGCTGCATCCCTCTCCCCGACAACAGGCTGAGGTCACGTCAGCCCGTTTGCAACCTCACATTGGACCCCGAATTGAGCTTCCGACCTCACGGGCGGCACGGTAGCACAGTGGTTAGCACTGTTGCTTCACAGCTCCAGGGTCCCAGGTTCGATTCCCGGCTTGGGTCACTGTCTGTGCGGAGTCTGCACGTTCTCCCCGTTGGTTTCCTCCGGGTGCTCCGGTTTCCTCCCACAAGTCCCGAAAGACATGCTGTTAGGTGGATTGGACATTCTGAATTCTCCCTCTGTGTACCTGAACAGGTGCCGGAATGTGGCGACTAGGGGCTTTTCACAGTAACTTCATTGCAGGGTTAATGTCAGCCTACTTGTGCCAATGATAAAGATTATTTTTTTCCCCCGCCATCACCTATTTTCACCTCTGTAATATGGCCCGACTACTCCCCACCCCCGCCTCCCGCCCCGTCTCAGCTCACCTGCTCCCTCCTGAAACCCTCCCTCATTCACGCTTCCGTTACCTCCAAGCTCGACAATTCCAGCGCACGTCCGGCTGGCCAACCACGTCGCGCCCTGCCGCTAACCTGACCTCCCCCAAAACTCCGCTGCCCTTGCCCTCGCTCGCACCGAGTCCCGCTCGCCCGTCAACCCCGCCGTCTGTTTGCGCCGCCAGCAGAAATCGGGGGATGCTCAAGGGGCCGGAATCAGAGGAAGGCGGAGATCCCGGAGGGCTGTGGAGCTGGAGAGGAGCTCACGGAGCGAGGGAGAGGTCAGGTCACGTGGGATCTATAAACAAGGACGAAAGGTCTAAAGTTAGGGCACTGCTTGACCAGCAGCTGTAACGTTAGTCAGCGAGCACCGGGGGCAATGGGGGTGATGGAACCATCAATTCACTAGACACGTGCTTTAAGATATGAACAGTGGTTTTAATCTACTTACTACAGAGCTAGCCTGTTACCCGTTGAACTCTTGATGAACTGCAGGCTGGCTCTGGACAAGGGTATTTATACAGCAGTCTAGGGGAGGAGTCGTGGGCGGAGCCAAGGGTGGGGCCCTGTACAAATTCCTGAGCATTCCCAGAGCTACTCCCCCTAGTGGTCGGATAACACTACTGCGCTTACAATGGTATTGGTAAATACAGTGTGAATTACTAAGTTACATTCACCACAGGGGGAAACGGCACTTGCTGCGACTTAAGACACGGGCAGCAGAGCTTTGGATGATCTTAAGTTTATTGAGGGTAGAATATCGGAGGGGAGCCTGGTGTGAGTTGGGACATTCGAGACCAGAGAGAAGGGAGGTGGGAATGAGGGTGTCAGCAGTTGAGGCCGGGGGTGAAGTAATGGGGAAATAAATAGTTAATGGCGTGAATCTGATTGGAAACCCAGTTTGGGATTAAATACGTCGCAAAGTTTGTGAATGGCCATTTGTCTGTTGCATTGCAACTGAGGGGGCCAGTGAGACCTATCAATGGGACAGGGGTGCCACCTAGTGGCTTGGTTAGGAGGTGGCAACTGGGATTTATTTCAGTATCTTGTCATCATTGCTAAACTTGAAACGATTATAAATTACTTCATTGATTTGTCCAGGCCTTCCCCAACCCAAATCCTTTGATTCAAAGACTCGCACAGTACAATGGGTGGCTATTCAGCCCATCGTCCCGGTGCTGGCCCCTTTGAAAGAACAAAACCAATTAATCCCAACCACCACCATTCCAAATAGGATTTTTGCCCCCCTTTTTGCACACACCCTGCTAATTCCCTTTCAAAACTTCCTGTTGAATCTGCCTCCCTCGTCCACTCGGGCAGCGCATTCCAGATTGAAAAATTATAATTCCCCTCTTCTCTCTGGCTCTTTTGTTGATCGTTGTGTCCTCTGCTAACTCCTCCTGCCAGCGGAAGCGGAGTCTCTCTGACTGCTCCGTCAAACCCGCCTTGGTTTTGAATGCCCCTCTCAGTCCCTCAAGCTTCCTTTGTGTGGAGGGGAACAACCCTGGCCTCTCCAGACTCCCTCCCTGTCACGGTCATCCTGGATGTGGGAGGGGGGGGGGGGGGGGGGGGGAGTCAGGACAGGTTGTCCCTGCACCTATTGGAGTTTAGTGCATTGAGAGATGGACAGGGTCGAGTGTGAAAGGTTGTTTCCCCTTGTGGGAGGGACTAGAATCGGGGGACACCGGTTAAAAATAATGGGCGGGATTCTCCCACCGGGCGGCTAAGTGTCGACGCCGGCGTAAAAACGGGAATGTTTTACTTCGGCGTCCGTTCCGAGACCCGATTCTCCGGGCCACAGTGGGGTAGCACGCCGCCGCTCCAGCTGCCGATCCGGGCGTGATCCCGGTGCCGCGGAGTCCACACATGCGCAGTTGGGCCGGTGCCAATTAGCACATGCGCAGTTGGGCCGGTGCCAATTAGCACATGCGCAGTTGGGCCGGTGCCAATTAGCACATGCGCAGTTGGGCCGGTGCCAATTAGCACATGCGCAGTTGGGCCGGTGCCAATTAGCACATGCGCAGTTGGGCCGGTGCCAATTAGCACATGCGCAGTTGGGCCAGTGCCAATTAGCACATGCGCAGTTGGGCCGGTGCCAATTAGCACATGTGCAGTGGCCGTCTTCCCCGTGGCGATCCCAACGCCAAACGGCGCAGGGTTACAGGAGCCGGCGCGGAGGAAAGGAGTCCCCCCGACAGAGAGGCCGGCCCGTCAATCGGTGGGCCCCGATCGCGGGCCAGGCCACTACGGAGGCTGCCCCCGGGAACGGACCCCCCCCTCCGAATCCCCCTCCCCACACATGCACCCCGGACCCTTCAACACCGAGGTCCCACCGGCTCAGAGGAACGGCGCCGGCGGGACTCGGCTTTTTGATGACGGCCTCTCGAACCATCCGGGCCGGAGAATCGGCACGCGGGCCGTGCCAGAGAATCGGCACGCCAGCCTGTGCCGGAGAATCAGCGCGCCAGCCCGTGCCGGCGCAGGCCAGAGAGTCGGCGCATATCCCGACCGGCGGCCTGCCGAACTCGTCGGTGCCAATGGCACCGATTCCCGGCATCGGGGTGGCCCGCCGGCGATTCTCTCCCTCCCCCTCCGCCCCCCCCACCACCACTGCCCAGGAGCTGGTCACCCACCTCCCCCCTCCCCCTCTGCCCCCCCCCCCCCCCCCCACTACCACTGCCCAGGAGCTGGTCACCCATCTCCCCCCTCCCCCTCTGCCCCCCCCCCCCCACTACCACTGCCCAGGAGCTGGTTACCCCCCTCCCCCTCCGGAGATCATGCCAGGAGTGCGAGAATGGGGATGAGAAAATATCAGCCATGATTGAATGGAGAGGAGACCCGATGGGCCGAGTGGCCTAATTCTGCTTCTATGTCTTTTGGTCTTATGGTGTGGGGGGGGGGGGGGGGGGGGGGCGGGCCTCAAGGACTCCTTCATTGGTAAGTTGGGGGGGGGGGGGGGGTCCAAAGGTCACGGTGGGAGATCTGGAGATCGAGCGTCGTTTAAAAATGGTACCCCGATCTCTCTTGCGCTTGCAAGCGGATCTCATTCGTTCAGGAAATGGAACTCAGTGGGGACCTTCCTCGCCGAGGCCCAGAATAACGGGGTCGTTCTCCGCGCTGCCAGTGCCGGCAAACACCCGGCTAAACGCGCCCAACACGGCACTCTGTGTCATTTCAGTTACATTGCACCCATAATAACTGGTCAGGCCAGGACAGAGGGAGGGGGTCAGTGATTCATTTTACCCATTGGAATAGGAGCAAAATCTTCTGAACCCCCCCCCCCCCCCCCCCCCGCCCCAGCACAGGAAAACTGAATATCCATGAATAGTGACTAACGGAACCTTTAATTTGAACATCTTTAAGAGCATAATGAGGGGTTGAATGTGTCCTCTGGTACAGAGCATGGAGTTCAGCATAGCCTCCTAAAGCAGTGAATAACAAGCAGAGAGTAACACACACCATGCTGTTTCAGGTCAAAGACATTCCATAAGTTATATTTTGATATTTTCCTTTGGTATCAGTTTTGTATTCCTGTCTGTGAATCATCTCTTGGATGGAGACCAATATGAATATTAAGCAATGTGCTGTAATTAACTGAGTGTATTTTACTATACAGGACAATAACAGGAGTAAAATCCTTCCCATTCACTCCCATTGTACACAATCCCAATGGACCCAAACCCCTCCCATTCACTCCCATTGTACGGAATCCCAATGGACCCAAACCCCTTCCCATTCACTCCCATTGTACACAATCCCAATGGACCCAAACCCCTTCCCATTCACTCCCATTGTACAGAATCCCAATGGACCCAAACCCCTTCCCATTCACTCCCATTGTACGGAATCCCAATGGACCCAAACCCCTTCCCATTCACTCCCACTGTACCCAATCCCAATGGACCCAAACCCCTTCCCATTCACTCCCATTGTACACAATCCCAATGGACCCAAACCCCTTCCCATTCACTCCCATTGTACACAATCCCAATGGACCCAAACCCCTTCCCATTCACTCCCATTGTACACAATCCCAATGGACCCAAACCCCTTCCCATTCACTCCCATTGTACGGAATCACAATGGACCCAATCCCTTCCCATTCACTCCCATTGTACGGAATCCCAATGGACCCAAACCCCTTCCCATTCACTCCCATTGTACACAATCCCAATGGACCCAAACCCCTTCCCATTCACTCCCATTGTACGGAATCCCAATGGACCCAAATCCCTTCCCATTCACTCCCATTGTACACAATCCCAATGGACCCAAACCCCTTCCCATTCACTCCCTTTGTACACAATCCCAATGGACCCAAACCCCTTCCCATTCACTCCCATTGTCCACAATCCCAATGGACCCAAACCCCTTCCCATTCACTCCCATTGTACGGAATCCCAATGGACCCAAATCCCTTCCCATTCACTCCCATTGTACGGAATCCCAATGGACCCAAATCCCTTCCCATTCACTCCCTTTGTACGGAATCCCAATGGACCCAAATCCCTTCCCATTCACTCCCTTTGTACGGAATCCCAATGGATCCAAACTCCTTCCCATTTATTCCCATTGTACGGAATCCCAATGGATCCAAACTCCTTCCCATTTATTCCCATTGTACGGAATCCCAATGGATCCAAACTCCTTCCTCATCCCTGCCATGAGATGATCATAGAACATACATTGCAGAAGGAGACCAATCGGCCCATCGTGTCTGCACCGACCCACATAAGCCCTCACTTCCACCCTATCCCCGTAACCCAATAACCCCTCCCACCCTTTTTGGATACTAAGGGCAATTTATCACGGCCAATCCACCTAACCTGCACATCTTTGGACTGTGGGAGGAAACCGGAGCACCCGGAGGAAACCCACGCGCACACGGGGAGGACGTGCAGACTCCGCACAGACAGTGACCCAGCGGGGAATCGAACCTGGGACCCTGGAGCTGTGAAGCCACAGTGCTAACCACTGTGCTACCGTGCTGCCCCAAATTCCCGCTTATTCTATGTGTTTGCCAACACCCTGAGCCAATTGTGGACAATCCAGGTGCACCAAACCCATTCAACATCTTTTTTGTGTAATGCTGAAGGTCAACCCATTCAATCCCAAATCCACTGTTCCAGATGAACGGACTCCTCTGTCATTTATTCCACTGGGGAAAATCCCAGTGGATCAACACCTTTCCTGTTCTGTTGGATCCAATCGAAAGGGACCAACCCAGGCAGCAACATAAACTCCAGCTCTTGATCATCGAGTTACTGCTGCTCACTTTGGAACATCGAGTGAATCATTAAGCGATGATTAAACAGCTATCCGAGTGAGACCTGCAAATTGCTTGTCTCTTCCGCAAACCTTCATCTCAGTGTGATTCACGCCTGCGAGACGGCCTGGTGAGAATTTCTCTCCATCTCTTTCTCGTCTTTCTTTTTAATCTTTCTCTCTCTCTCGTTTTTTCGCAGAGGAATGCGTTCCACTCGCTGCCGAAACCAGCCAGGCACAGTGACACCTTCCGTTTCCTGCTCCTGACATTTATCGCCGTAGCGTGCATCGCCGGCATTCTCATTGCCGGAGCGGTCATCTTCTGCCTCCGTCAAAATGCCAAACAGCGTCAGAAGGAGAAACTGGCCGGCCTGGGGCCTGAGGGAGGAACTGACTCCTTGCTCGAATATCAGGTACACACGTCCGTCCAAAGTCTGGTACACCACCCTCCAACATCAGGTAGACACACCCTGCAATATCGGGTACACACACCCTGCAATATCGGGTACACCACCCTCCAAACTCAGGTACACACACCCTGCAATATCAGGAACACACACCCTGCAATATCGGGTACACACACCCTGCAATATCAGGTACACACACCCTGCAATATCGGGTACAGCACTGTCCAATATCGGGTACACACACCCTCCAATATCGGGTACACACACCCTGCAATATCGGGTACACACACCCTGCAATATCAGGTACACACACCCTCCAATATCGGGTACACACACCCTCCAATATCGGGTACACACACCCTCCAATATCGGGTACACACACCCTGCAATATCGGGTACAGCACCCTCCAATATCGGGTACACACACCCTCCAATATCGGGTACACACACACTGCAATATCAGGTACACACACCCTCCAATATCGGGTACACACACCCTCCAATATCGGGTACACACACCCTCCAATATCGGGTACACACACCCTGCAATATCGGGTACAGCACCCTCCAATATCAGGTACACACACCCTCCAATATCAGGTACACACACCCTGCAATATCAAGTACACACACCCTGCAATATCAGGTACACACACCCTGCAATATCAGGTACACACACCCTGCAATTTAAGGTACACACACCCTCCAATATCAGGTGCACACACCCTGCAATATCAGGTACACAAACCCTGCAATATCAGGTACACACACCTTGCAATATCGGGTACACACACCCTGCAATATCGGGTACACACACCCTCCAAACTCAGGTACACACACCCTGCAATATCAGGTACACAAACCCTGCAATATCAGGTACACACACCCTCCAATATCAGGTACACACACCCTACAATATCAGGTACACACACCCTGCAATATCGGGTACACCACCCTCCAATATCAGGTACACACACCCTCCAATATCGGGTACAGCACTGTCCAATATCAGGTACACACACACTGCAATATCGGGTACAGCACTGTCCAATATCAGGTACACACACCCTCCAAACTCAGGTACACACACCCTGCAATATCAGGTACACAAACCCTGCAATATCAGGTACACACACCCTGCAATATCAGGTACACACACCCTGCAATATTGGGTACACACACCCTGCAATATCGGGTACAGCACCCTCCAATATCGGGTACACACACCCTCCAAACTCAGGTACACACACCCTGCAATATCCGATACACACACCCTCCAAACTCAGGTACACACACCCTGCAATATCCGATACACACACCCTCCAAACTCAGGTACACACACCCTGCAATATCAGGTACACACACCCTACAATATCAGGTACACACACCCTGCAATATCGGGTACACACACCCTGCAATATCAGGTACACACACCCTGCAATATCAGGTACACACACCCTCCAATATCAGGTACACACACCCTGCAATATCAGGTACACACACCCTGCAATATCGGGTACACACACCCTGCAATATCAGGTACACACACCCTGCAATATCAGGTACACACACCTTGCAATATCGGGTACAGCACTGTCCAATATCGGGTACACACACCCTCCAATATCGGGTACACACACCCTGCAATATCAGGTACACACGCCCTCCAATATCAGGTACACACACCCTCCAACATCAGGTACACACACCCTCCAATATCAGGTACACACACCCTGCAATATCAGGTACACACGTCCATAAGACCATAAGACATAGGAGTGGAAGTAAGGCCATTTGGCCCATCGAGTCCACTCCGCCATTCAATCATGGCTGATGGGCATTTCAACTCCACCTACCAGCATTCTCCCCGTAGCCCTTAATTCCTCGCGACATCAAGAATTTATCTATCTCTGCCTTGAAGCCATTTAGCGTCCCGGCCTCCACTGCACTCCGCGGCAATGAATTCCACAGGCCCACCACTCTCTGGCTGAAGAAATGTCTCCGCATTCTGTTCTGAATTTACCCCCTCTAATTCTAAGTCTGTGCCCACGGGTCCTCGTCTCCTCGCCTAACGGAAACAGTTTCTTTGCGTCCACCCTTTCTAAGCCATGTATTATCTTGTAAGTTTCTATTAGATCTCCCCTTAACCTTCTAAACTCCAATGAATACGATCCCAGGATCCTCAGCCGTTCATCATATGTTAGACCCGCCATTCCAGGGATCATCCGTGTGAATCTCCGCTGGACCCAGTCCTGCAGTATCAGGTAGACACACCCTGCAATATCGGGTACACCACCCTGCAATATCAGGTACACACACCCTGCAATATCAGGTACACACACCCTGCAATATCAGGTACACACACCCTGCAATATCAGGGACACACACCCTGCAATATCAGGTACACACACCCTGCAATATCAGGGACACACACCCTGCAATATCAGGTACACACACCCTGCAATATCAGGTACACACACCCTCCAATATCAGGGACACACACCCTGCAATATCAGGTACACACACCCTCCAATATCAGGGACACACACCCTGCAGTATCAGGTACACACACCTTGCAATATCAGGTACACACACCCTGCAATATCAGGTACACACACCCTGCAAAATCAGGTACACACACCCTCCAATATCAGGGACACACACCCTGCAATCTCGAGTACACACACCCTCCAATATCAGGTACACACACCCTGCAATATTGGGTACACACACCCTCCAATATCAGGTACACACACCCTGCAATATCGGGTACACACACCCTGCAATATTGGGTACACACACCCTCCAATATCAGGTACACACACCCTCCAATATAAGGTACACACACCCTGCAATATCGGGTACACACACCCTCCAATATCAGGTACACACACCCTCCAATATCAGGTACACACACCCTCCAATATCAGGCACACACACCCTCCAACATCAGGTACACACACCCTCCAATATCAGGTACACACACCCTGCAATATCAGGTACACACCCTGCAATATCGGGTACACACACCCTGCAATATCAGGTACACACACCCTCCAATATCGGGTACACACACCCTCCAATATCGGGTACACACACCCTCCAATATCGGGTACACACACCCTGCAATATCGGGTACAGCACCCTCCAATATCGGGTACACACACCCTCCAATATCGGGTACACACACACTGCAATATCAGGTACACACACCCTCTAATATCGGGTACACACACCCTCCAATATCGGGTACACACACCCTCCAATATCGGGTACACACACCCTGCAATATCGGGTACAGCACCCTCCAATATCAGGTACACACACCCTCCAATATCAGGTACACACACCCTGCAATATCAAGTACACACACCCTGCAATATCAGGTACACACACCCTGCAATATCAGGTACACACACCCTGCAATTTAAGGTACACACACCCTCCAATATCAGGTGCACACACCCTGCAATATCAGGTACACAAACCCTGCAATATCAGGTACACACACCTTGCAATATCGGGTACACACACCCTGCAATATCGGGTACACACACCCTCCAAACTCAGGTACACACACCCTGCAATATCAGGTACACAAACCCTGCAATATCAGGTACACACACCCTCCAATATCAGGTACACACACCCTACAATATCAGGTACACACACCCTGCAATATCGGGTACACCACCCTCCAATATCAGGTACACACACCCTCCAATATCGGGTACAGCACTGTCCAATATCAGGTACACACACACTGCAATATCGGGTACAGCACTGTCCAATATCAGGTACACACACCCTCCAAACTCAGGTACACACACCCTGCAATATCAGGTACACAAACCCTGCAATATCAGGTACACACACCCTGCAATATCAGGTACACACACCCTGCAATATTGGGTACACACACCCTGCAATATCGGGTACAGCACCCTCCAATATCGGGTACACACACCCTCCAAACTCAGGTACACACACCCTGCAATATCCGATACACACACCCTCCAAACTCAGGTACACACACCCTGCAATATCCGATACACACACCCTCCAAACTCAGGTACACACACCCTGCAATATCAGGTACACACACCCTACAATATCAGGTACACACACCCTGCAATATCGGGTACACACACCCTGCAATATCAGGTACACACACCCTGCAATATCAGGTACACACACCCTCCAATATCAGGTACACACACCCTGCAATATCAGGTACACACACCCTGCAATATCGGGTACACACACCCTGCAATATCAGGTACACACACCCTGCAATATCAGGTACACACACCTTGCAATATCGGGTACAGCACTGTCCAATATCGGGTACACACACCCTCCAATATCGGGTACACACACCCTGCAATATCAGGTACACACGCCCTCCAATATCAGGTACACACACCCTCCAACATCAGGTACACACACCCTCCAATATCAGGTACACACACCCTGCAATATCAGGTACACACGTCCATAAGACCATAAGACATAGGAGTGGAAGTAAGGCCATTTGGCCCATCGAGTCCACTCCGCCATTCAATCATGGCTGATGGGCATTTCAACTCCACCTACCAGCATTCTCCCCGTAGCCCTTAATTCCTCGCGACATCAAGAATTTATCTATCTCTGCCTTGAAGCCATTTAGCGTCCCGGCCTCCACTGCACTCCGCGGCAATGAATTCCACAGGCCCACCACTCTCTGGCTGAAGAAATGTCTCCGCATTTCTGTTCTGAATTTACCCCCTCTAATTCTAAGTCTGTGCCCACGGGTCCTCGTCTCCTCGCCTAACGGAAACAGTTTCTTTGCGTCCACCCTTTCTAAGCCATGTATTATCTTGTAAGTTTCTATTAGATCTCCCCTTAACCTTCTAAACTCCAATGAATACGATCCCAGGATCCTCAGCCGTTCATCATATGTTAGACCCGCCATTCCAGGGATCATCCGTGTGAATCTCCGCTGGACCCAGTCCTGCAGTATCAGGTAGACACACCCTGCAATATCGGGTACACCACCCTGCAATATCAGGTACACACACCCTGCAATATCAGGTACACACACCCTGCAATATCAGGTACACACACCCTGCAATATCAGGGACACACACCCTGCAATATCAGGTACACACACCCTGCAATATCAGGGACACACACCCTGCAATATCAGGTACACACACCCTGCAATATCAGGTACACACACCCTCCAATATCAGGGACACACACCCTGCAATATCAGGTACACACACCCTCCAATATCAGGGACACACACCCTGCAGTATCAGGTACACACACCTTGCAATATCAGGTACACACACCCTGCAATATCAGGTACACACACCCTGCAAAATCAGGTACACACACCCTCCAATATCAGGGACACACACCCTGCAATCTCGAGTACACACACCCTCCAATATCAGGTACACACACCCTGCAATATTGGGTACACACACCCTCCAATATCAGGTACACACACCCTGCAATATCGGGTACACACACCCTGCAATATTGGGTACACACACCCTCCAATATCAGGTACACACACCCTCCAATATAAGGTACACACACCCTGCAATATCGGGTACACACACCCTCCAATATCAGGTACACACACCCTCCAATATCAGGTACACACACCCTCCAATATCAGGCACACACACCCTCCAACATCAGGTACACACACCCTCCAATATCAGGTACACACACCCTCCAATATCAGGTACACACCCTGCAATATCAGGTACACACACCCTCCAATATCAGGTACACACCCTGCAATATCGGGTACAGCACTGTCCAATATCAGGTACACACACCCTGCAAAATCAGGTAAGGGACAATGGTTGGCAGAGATGTAATATGTGATTAGTCGAACTATGTCCGACCCTCTCTGGTGGGTGGTTCCTGTCTGCCTCCTTCCTTTTCCACTCGCTGTGTGTCAGTCACAGCTTTCTGAGACAAGACTTTTCCGTCAGAGATTGCGGGATCCAGGTTTATAATGGGATTGGAGAATGTACACCTGATGGGCCTAAGCGTCCGAGCTCCCCAGTATCGCCTTAGGGAACTACCCCAAAGGTGCCTTTCGGATATTCGCAGCTAAGAGTTTTCATGGCAATTGCCCTGAAATGCAAAGTTTGCTCTGGGCAATTGCCTCCACTGGGAAACATGTGAAAATGTGATTTAAATCACAAACCTCAGATGGTTCCGGCAGGGTTACACAATTAAAACAACTTCTAACTTCTGGGAATTATTGTATGGATCCAGACCCCTCCCGTCCCGCCCCCCCCCACCCCCCCCCCCCCCCCCCCCCCACCCAGAACTCCCCCACTCCCTAGTGTCTCCCCCCAGCAACCCTGAATTATCCCCCCCCCCACCCACCCCCAAGGCCCAACACTCTTGCTCTCACCTCCCCATCAAGCGGCACGGTGACACAGTGGTTAGCACAGCTGCCTCACAGCACCAGGGTCCCAGGTTCAATTCCGGCCTCGGGTCACTGTCTGTGCGGAGTCTGCACTTTCTCCCCGTGTCTGCGTGGGTTTCCTCCGGGTGCTCCGGTTTCCTCCCACAGTCCAAAGATGGGCAGTTTAGGTGGATTGGCCATGATCAATTGCCCCTTAGTGTCCAAAACGTTAGGTGGGTTACTGGGATAGGGCGGAGATGTGGGCGTAAGTAGGGTGCTCTTTCCAAGGGCCGGTGCAGACTCGATGGGCCTCCAACCCCCAATCTCTGACTCCCCCTGACCTCCAACGCCTGCCCTCCGACCCCGCCAACCATCAATGCCTCCGCCCCTCAAACTCCAGTTCCTGTTAAATCCTATCCATTTATCTTAAACAATTACCCTCTCCCTGGCCTGTCAAGGACCTTTCAGTGGACCTTCAAACTTACCTGGTTTACAGCAGCTAGTGCCATGAAAAAGGAACATGTCCTCCTTCCCTTCGACGGAGTTACACTGCGAGGAAATTCCGTCCCCCTCCTTATGAAATATAATCACTGGATGGTTTTGTGGCCAGTCAGTCACCATCTCCAATAAACTTTTTTTAAAATTTTTGTATAAATTTAGAGTACCCAATTATTTTTTTTCCAATTAAGGGGCAATTTAGTGTGGCCAATCCACCTACCCTGCACATCTTTTTTGGGGTGAGACCCACGCAGACACGGGGAGAATGTGCAAACTCCACACGGACAGTGTCCCAGAGACGGGATGGAACCCGGGTCCTCGGCGCTGTGAGGCAGCAGTGCTAACCACTGCGCCGCCCTGCGACCCCCTCCTCCAACTAAACCTGAGCCAAGTTTAACAAGCAACCGACAATTTCCTTGCCAGGTATGGTACCGAGGCAGATAGAGCAAGAGACAATTGGGAATTCAGGAGTGTGGAGTAAAAACAATCTGTCTCCGGGGATCAGTGGGAACGTTTGGAAAATCCCAACAGCCTCAGAGAAGAGGAGAGGGATGAAGAGCGCAATGTTGCAAATATAGAACTGGAAATAGCTGAAAGGTAAAAAACATTCCAAGTTATGAAATGAAAATCGCTTATTGTCACAAGTAGACTTCAATGAAAAGCCCCTAGTCGCCACATTTCGGCACCTGTTCTGGGAGGCTAGTACGGGAATTGAACCGTGCTGCTGGCCTGCTTTCAAGGCCAGTGATTTAGCCCAGTGTGCTAAGGAGCAGAGGGGAATACATCTCATTATATAGTCCTTTCAAAGAGCCAGCACCATTAGCCAAAAAGGGTCCAGAGGAGGTTCACAGGAATGATCCCTGGAATGAAGAGCTTGTCGTATGAGGAACGGTTGAGGACTCTGGGTCTGGACTCGTTGGAGTTTAGAAGGATGAGGGAGGATCTTATTGAAACTTACAGGATACTGCGAGGCCTGGATAGAGCGGATGTGGAGAGGATGTTTCCACTTGTAGGAAAAACTAGAAGCAGAGGACACAATCTCAGCCTAAAGGGACGATCCTTTAAAACAGAGATGAGGAGGAATTTCTTCAGCCAGAGGGTGGTGAATCTGTGGAACTCTTTGCCGCAGAAGGCTGTGGAGGCCAAATCACTGAGTGTCTTTAAGACAGAGATAGATAGGTTCCTGATTAATAAGGGGATCAGGGGTTATGGGGAGAAGGCAGGAGAATGGGGATGAGAAAAATATCAGCCATGATTGAATGGTGGAGCAGACTCGATGGGCTGAGTGGTCTAATTCTGCTCCTATGTCTTATGGTCTTAAGATTCTGTCATTCGGGGGGCAGCACGGTGGCGCAGTGGTTAGCATTACTGCCTCACGGCACCGAGGTCCCACGTTTGATCCGAGCTCAGGGTCACTGTTCGTGTGGGGTTTGTTCATTCTCCCCATGTAAGATGTGCAGGGTAGGTGGATTAGTCATGCTAAATTGCCCCTTAATTGGGGGGAAAAAATGAATTGGGTACTTCAAATTTATAAAATAAAAAAAACAGATTCTATCATTCAAGAAAGGTTTCATGGGGTTGATGCTGAAGGATATAGCCGCAAACCTTCCTCTTGTGATTAAACATAGCATATAGGAACAGGTGGAGGCCATTCAGCCCGTCAAGTCTGCTCTGCCATCCAATACGATCATGGCCGATCAGACACTTCAATACCTTTTCCACCCACTATTCCCATAACCCTTTACTTATTGTTGATCAGAGATCTATCAACATACTCAGTGACTGAGCTTCCATAGGCCACCGTGTAAAGAAACTTCTCACCTCGGTTCGAAGTGGAATCGCCCTTATTTTGAAATTGTGCCCCCTTGTTCTAGACTCCCCAAATAAGGGAAGCATCTCACCTGCATCTCCCCGTTTATTCCTTTAAGTAGTTTTAGGTTTCAATGAGATCACCTCTCGTTCTTTGAAACTCTGGAGAATACAGGCCCCGTTTGCCCAATCTCTCTTTGCAAGACAGACCCGCCATCCCCGGAACAAGTCTGGGGAACCTTCGTTCCCCTCCCTCTCTGGCAATATTATCCTTTCTGAGGAAAGGGGACCAAATCTGCACCCCAGTTACGGTCTAAACCAGCTCTTATACCATTGAAGCAAGACCGCACTCCCAAGGGGCTGGATTAGCTCACTGGGCTAAATCGCTGGCTTTTAAAGCAGACCAAAGCAGGCCAGCAGCACGGTTCGATTCCCGTACCAGCCTCCCCGGACAGGCGCCGGGATGTGGCGACTAGGGGCTTTTCACAGTAATTTCATTGAAGCCTACTTGTGACAATAAGCGATATTCATTTCATTTCATTTCACTCCTCCTGTACTCAAATCCTCTGGCGATAAAGGCTAACATTCCATTAGCCTTTCTAACAGCCCGCTGCACCTGCATTAGCCTTCAATGACTTATGGACAAGGACACCCAGGTCCCTTTGTACATCTACACCTTATATTATGACACCCTGGACTAGTGCACGGTCAATTTCAGCCCCGGAGTCCCAACTTAAGTGAATTGACCAATGATTCAGATATACTTTCTGAAATCTCTGGCTCTTGACGCCTTCAATGACTTATAGGCACCAGATTTGTAAGTAAAACACCACAATTGTTTATTTGTAACAAGCATAGAGATAAGACATGCAATAATTATACTAGAATAACGGCAAACTACTCTACTACTCCCCCCTTTTACCATCCCGCTCTCTACCCAAACCCACACAAGACTGACACACACACAGGAAGGGAAAGGGGTCACTGGGACTACGGCGCTGAGGAGGGTTCGAAACCCGGCTCTGGGTCACTGTCCGTGTGGAGTTTGCACATTCTCCCCGTGTCTGCGTGGGTTTATAAAGAACAAAGAAAAGTACACCACAGGAACAGGCCCTTCGGCCCACCAAGCCCGTGCCGACCATGCTGCCCAACTAAACTACAATCTTCTACACTTCCTGGGTCCGTATCCCTCTATTCCCAAAGTGAGAGGGGGAAAGTTTAAGGGAGATGTGCGTGGAAAGTTTTTTATGCAGAGGGTGGTGGGTGCCTGGAACGCTTTGCCAGCGGAGGTGGTAGAGGCGGGCACGATAGCATCATTTAAGATGCATCTAGACAGATATATGAACAGGCGGGGAACAGAGGGAAGTAGACCTTGGAAAATAGGGGACAGGTTTAGATAAAGGATCTGGATCGGCGCAGGCTGGGAGGGCCGAAGGGCCTGTTCCTGTGCTGTAATTTTCTTTGTTCTTTGTTATTCATGTATTTGTCAAGATGCCCCTTAAATGTCACTATCGTACCTGCTTACACCACCTTCTCCTGCAGCGAGCTCCAGGCACCCACTACCCTCTGTGTAAAAAACTTGCCTCGTACATCTACTCTGAACCTTGCCCCTCGCACCTTAAACCTATGCCCCCTAGTAATTGACCCCTCTACCCTGGGGAAAAGCCTCTGACTATCCACTCTGTCTATGCACCTCATAATTTTGTCGACCTCTATCAAGACGCCCCTCAACCTCCGTCGTTCCAGTGAGAAGAAACCAAGTTTATCCAACCTCTCCTCAGAGCTAATGCCCTCCAGACCAGGCAACATCCTGGTAAATCTCTTCTGCACCCTCTCTAAAGCCTCCACATCCTTCTGGTAGTGTGGTGACCAGAATTGAACACTATACTCCAAGTGTGGCCTAACTAAGGTTCTATACAGCTGCAACATGACTTGCCAATTCTTATACTCAATGCCCCGGCCAATGAAGGCAAGCATGCCGTATGCCTTCCTGACAACCTTCTCCACCTGTGTTGACCCTTTCAGTGACCTGTGGACCTGTACACCTAGATCTCTCTGACTTTCAATACTCTTGAGGGTTCCACCATTCACTGTATATTCCCTACCTGCATTAGACCTTCCAAAATGCTTTACCTCACATTTGTCCGGATTAAACTCCATCTACCATCTCTTCGCCCAAGTCTCCAAACGATCTAAATCCTGCTGTATCCTCTGACAGTCCTCATCGCTATCCGCAATTCCACCAACCTTTGTGTCGTCTGCAAACTTACTATTCAGACCAGTTACATTTTCCTCCAAATCATTTATATATACTACGAACAGCAAAGGTCCCAGCACTGAACCCTGCGGAACACCACTAGTCACAGCCCTCCAATTAGAAATCCAAAGGGGTATACCTGTTCGAGAGGGGAACAACGACAGGGGATTCCTGCACTGACTGCCTGCCCTTCCTGGTGGTCACCCATTTCTCTGCCTGCACCTTGGGTGTGACCACATTTATATAACTGCTATCTATGATGCTTTCCGCCACCTGCATGCTCCTAAGTGCATCCAACTGCTGCTCCAACCGAACCATGCGGTCTGTGAGGAGCTCCAGTTGGGTGCACTTGCTGCAGATGAAGCCATCCGGGATGCTGGAAGCCTCCCAGACCTGCCACATCTCACAGTCAGAGCACTGCACCCCTCTAATTGACATTGCGTCAATTAATTAGTAAATTAAATTTAAAAAGTTACTGTTAACTATGTTTCCTAGCACTAGATTTCTACTATAAATGTGAAAGCTAAATACAGTACTCTCCGATCTCTGGCTTAGCTACCCCTCTAAATTATAATTAAGTAATAAGTAATTATGTTTAATTAGTTTAACAATGCTTAATTTTTAAATTTAGAGTAGCTTCCCAACCAGCCAATCAGGTCACAGCTTTACTGTGATGTCACTTCAGTCACCCCCCCCCACCCCTCACACAATTTGAAAAGTAATAAAAATAAATAAAAATCACTTACCTTCCCAGATTCTCAGATGCTCTCTGGTTCTCTCCCTGCAGATTAAAAGTTACAGGCCAGAAGAAAGAGAGAGAACAAAACAGTAGAGAAAAAGCACCTTCTCCCACTCTGCACCGAATTACCAAATTCCCTTTCCGGCTGTGTCTCACTCTGGCTGTGTCTCCTTCACTTGCGCAAAGCTTGCTGAGTGCGCTTTCTGTCTGTCTTTCATACAGTAAGAAGTCTTACAAACACTAGCTTTCGGAGCACTGCTCCTTCCTCAGGTGAACAGGCCTCAGCTAACCAGGGTGACTCACACTACTTAAGCGTCAAAGAGAAGAATACAATGTGCACCTTTGTGCCCCTAAACAGGCCTCAGGTGACTGACAGATAACTGCCTCTCAGCAATTAGAGCGGGGGCAGCTTCAGCCAATCAGACACTAATCTACACACTGCACTTTTAACTGAAAAACAGCAGAGTTAGACAAAGATGTGCAGGTTGGGCGGATTGGTCAGGCTGAATTGCCCCTTAATTGGAAAAAAAATAACGGGGTACTCTAAATTTATTTTTAAAAAAGGAAGCGAAAGGGGTAAAACGTTAGGGATTGCAGTCACAGACCTGGAAGCATATGCAACAGGAATCCAATCAGAATAATGACCTTGCTGCCAGAGAACTGAGCTATTCCATCCTGACTTGCATCAGTGGATATCTTGGTTGCTCTTTTCAGGTCGAAGGAAGCAAGAATCGGTGCGGTCATAAGCTGTTGTTTTAGACCTGTCCATTTGATTTGATGACTTTGTGTCCATTCAAAAGTGGTGGATTTTCTGATCAGGTTTCTTAATGCAGACGTTCTCGATGACAGGTTTGAGATAAGCTTCCCCCAAGGAATTACCAAAACCCAGCAACCCCAGAACAGCTTTCTTATCTTCTGGCGTTTTCACATTTTGAATTGCCGCTATTCTTGCGTTATCAGGTCTGACACTTTGAGAGGATGTGGTATCTCCCAGGAATTTCAATGAAGATTGTGCATACGTGATCTTTGCCTGGTTCAATTTCAATCCAAATTGATGGATTCTTTCAAAAACCTTTCTTAAACGATGGATGTGTTCTTCCTCAGTCGTGGACCAAATGATTATGTCACCGACATGCACCATTACACATTCAGTGCCCTCTGTCATCTGTTCCATTATCCTATGGAAAATCCCTGATGCGGATATTATTCATCCGGTTGAAGCAGGAGTGTCCAAATGGGATATTAAAAGTGCACAATAATCTGCTCGAGTCGTCAAGCTGCATCTGCCAAAATCCCTGCGAAGCGTCGAGTTTTGTGAAGATGCGAGCATGTGATTTCCAGAAGACCATAAGACATAGGAGCAGAATTAGGCCACTCGGCCCATCAAGCCTGCTCCGCCATTCAATCATGGCTGATATTTTCCCATCCCCATTCTCCTGCCTTCTCCCCATAACCCCTTATCCCCTTTCTTCACGCTTTGGGATGGGATAGTGTTCCCTACGAATATTTTTATTTAATTCTTTCGGATCTGTGCAGATTCGAAGATCTGCAGCTGGTTTTTTAACGCATACTAGTGAGCTGACCCAGTCAGTCGGTTGTGTGGCTCGAGATATGATACCTTGCGATTGCAGTCGATCAAGTTCTAGTTTTAACCTTTCTCGCAAAGGAGCAGGAACTCTCCGAGGCGGATCAATTACTGGTTTGGCATCTTTTCTTAGTACTGGAAAGGTAACGTGCCCATACCTTTAAATACATCAGGGAACTGTTGTAGGATAAGCTGGATTTCTTCCTCCATGTTTAATGTATCCTGAGTAGTCGTGTCGATCCTTTGAACAAGCTGCAAGTCTTTGCACGCCTGTGCACCTAACAGTGAAGATTTTTCATTTGTAATCCACGCCCACATGTTCTGGTCTTGCCCCAGACTTGTGGAGTACTGGACAGCCTTCTTCGAAGCTATGTCCAAAGTGGTGGGGGTGAGGGTGGAGCCATGCCTGATAGTGGCGGTCTTCGGGGTTTCAGACCAGCCAGATCTATTCCTGGGGAGGAGGGCGGACGCCCTTGCCTTTGCCTCCCTGATCGCCCGCCGTAGAATCCTGTTTGGCTGGCGGTCAGCAGCACCGCCCAGAGCTGCAGACTGGCTGTCCGACCTCTCGGAATCTCTCCAAATGGAGAAAATCAAATTCGCCATCCGAGGGTCGGACGACGGCTTCCACAGAACGTGGGAGCCATTCATGCAACTGTTCCGGGACCTGTTTGTGGCCAACGTACTAGAGGAAGAATAGTCGGGTGGCCAAGAATCAGGGGAAAATGGACGGGAATCGGGGGAAGGTAGCGCGGGGGGGGGGGGGGGGGGGGGGGGGGGGGAGGGGAGAGGGCTACGGGTTCGTTACGGGGGTTTGATGGCTAGCTAAGGCCCAAAACTAAACTGTAAATAAATGCCAATAAACATGTGCCTCGGCCATATTGGGGAATGTAAAATATGTATGCCGGCTAAAGGGGGGAGGCCATAGTTATTATTAGGAAGATGCTTACCTGTAAATATATATGTTAATTTTTGCGTGTTTTTTTCTCTCTCTCTGACAATTTGTAATTTGTTCAATATAAAACATGAAAACTGTAATGATTTCAAATCGTACTGTCTTCTTAATTTTTTTGTTTGCGCCTGTGAGATGGCGATCCCATTGAAGCGATCTGATTACCATTGTAGTCCTTCAGTCTACATGCAGCTGGAAGCATCTCATGTTCGCCACAAATCTTATTGAGATCCATGCTTGTCAGTAGATTGGCTGAAGTCCCTGTGTCAAGCTTGAACAATCTGGGAAAGTTGTTAACTTGCTCAACAGAATTCCATTCACTGCTGGAGTTGACCGTGTGACTGGTTGAGGAGTGCTTGTTGTAGCTTTAGGTTCCTCACTTCTTCCCATGAAAAACGTGGTTTCTAATGAGAAATTGTCCTCTTCTGACGAATAATTCTCTTCGATTTTCTTCTCCGCTGAATTCACACTTCAAACGTTGATGTTCCATTGTTTTGGTTTCGGAGTTTGAGATTGTGCTGGAGATCTGCAATGAAATGAAATGAAAATCGCTTATTGTCACGAGTAGGCTTCAATGAAGTTACTGTGAAAAGCCCCTAGTCGCCACATTCCGGCGCCTGTTCGGGGAGGCTGGTACCGGAATCGAACCGTGCTGCTGGCCTGCCTGGGTCCGCTTTAAAAGCCAGCTAGTTAGCCCAGTGAGCTAAATCAACATTGTGACGCATAGTGATTGAGTTTTCCGCACTTTAAACAGTGTTTGCCTTGAGCCGGACATTTCCCTTTTAAGCGGGCGTTGCCACATCGGTAACACGGCATGACGTTGTCTCTCTGACGCATGAGATACGTTCGCGCATGCGCAGACCTTTTCTTTTCCGTCTCACATTTTCTGGCGAAGTGTGCATGTGCTGGATTGGAGTGTGCGCGCGTCAGATGGTTGCCGTCCGAAACGTGCTTCTTTACTGCCTGAGGCACCATTTTAAAACTCTCGACCTCGTGGTGGACTTTCGCACCTTTATCGCGGAGATAAAATGCGATGTACTGATTTTTACTTTCTTCATGAGTTAAACATTTTTCTACAGCGATTTACAGCGTTAGATCTTGCTGTCCTAACAATGCCTCTCTTAGACTCTCATTACTTATGCCGTACACAATTTGATCATGGATCAACGAATCATGCAATGCTGCATAGCTACAGGATTATGCTAGTAATTTTAAATCGGTGACAAAGCTGGTAAATGATTCCCCATTTTTCTGCAAACGTTTGCCGAATCTGAATCTTCCAAAAATTTAATTCGTCTGAATTTTGCGATGGTCATCAAATTTGTTAACTATTGTATCGAATTAGCTTTTGTCCACCCCTTCAGAGTAGATTAAAAAATTATTAATTTCTATTGCATGCTGCCCTGCCATTGATGAAAGCAATGCCATCTTCCTAGCATCAGTAACAGGGGTTAAATCATGAGCCTCTAAACAAATCTGAAACTGTTGCTTGAACAATTTCCAATTGGAATTAAGATTACCGGTTGTCTTGAGTTGATGTGGAGCTTGTGCGTGTTCCATCAAGGTGATTTTTCTGCGAAGGATCCAAATGCTGTGCAGCTTCCCCAGTTGAATAGTCGGTATGAATTTTTTCTTTTTCTTGCTTTTTCTAATCTAACTAGTTTTTTAAAAAGTCAATCCCTGGTACCATGTTATGTCACGTTGTGCAATATCTTGTTGATCATTTGCTTTCAGCCAGAATGGTCATATGCGTGTTGTTGAGTAACACGCAAAGTCTTCAAATAAAGCAAATACTGTTTAAACAAGATTAAATATATATAATGATGATTTTTAAAAAAAAATTTAGATTACCCAATTATTTTTTCTATTAAGGGGCAATTTAGCGTGGCCAATCCACCTACTCTGCACATTTTTGGGTTGTGGGGGCGAAACCCACGCAGACACGGGGAGAATGTGCAAACTCCACACGGACAGTGACCCAGAGCCGGGATCGAACCTGGGACCTCAGCGCCGTGAGGCGGTTGTGCTAACCACTAGGCCACCGTGCTGCCCTTATATAATGATGATTAACTGCACATGCACACTAAGCTATGTCTCTCTAACTCTGTTCACTAGTCACTCCTAACACGAAGAGGCGGGAACTCTCTCCGAATTTATCTTTTATACCCAAACCTGGTGCTGCCATCTAGTGGTTAGCGAGCTGTTGCTTATTTATGTTAACCTTTTCCATACACTCAGATTTGCAGATCACTGCACTCCCTGGGCGGGATTCTCCCAACCCCGCGCTGGGCCGGAGAATCCCCGCGAATGGGCCCCGACGCCGGCCCGCGATTCTCCGCAGTGCAGAGAATCGGCACAATCGGCGTCGGCGTGGTTGGCCCGGGGCCGCTCTATGCGGCCGGCCCGCCACTTCTCCGGCCCGGATGGGCCGAGCGGCTGTAGGTAAAGAGCCGAGTCCCGCCGGCGCTGTTCTAACCTGTTCTGCGCCTCGCGCAGGACCTCGCCGTGTAAGGGTCGGGTGGTGGCCTGTGGGTGGGGAGGAGGGGTCTGACCCCGGGGTGGGGGGTGGGGGGGGGCCTCCGATGTGGCCTGGCCCGTGATCGGGACCCACCGATCGGTGGGCCGGCCTCTGTGGCTGGCGGCCTCCTTTCCTACGCGCCGGCCCCTGTAGCCCTGCGCCATGTTGCGTTGGGGCCAGCGCGTTGAAAGATGTCACTGCGCATGTCCTCGTTGGCGCCAGCGTAACTGCGCATGTCCGGAACCCGCGGCGCACAGTCCGCTCCGGGATCTGCAGCTGGTGTGGCGCGAACCGCTCCAGCACCGTTAGACGTGGGAGCAGCTGTTCATGCCGTTGGAAAATGCAACGGCGTTTACGACGGGGTGGACACGCTGCCGCGGGATTGGAGAATCCCGCCCCCTAGTCCCATGGATCTCTACATCTGGGAGATTTCCTGTATAGTGAAAACAGACACAACACAATTATTTGGCCGTTCTGCCGGTCCTCTAGTCCCCATTATGAATTCTTTGCCTGTAACGGACCCACATTTGTCTTTGTCAAACGCTTCCTTTTGACACACCTATAGACGTTTTTACAGTCCGCTTTTATGTTTCTTGCACGATTCCATTCATATTCTGTTCTCTCTCTCTCTTTCATTGTCAGTTTCTGGGCCTTTGCTCTGTTCTAAAAACCTCCCAATCCTCATGACATTACTGCTATTTCTGGCAACTCCGGAAGCCTTTTCTTCTAATCTTATACATTCCTGAACTTCCTTTTCAGCCACGGTTGACTGGAGTTTTGGGGTTTTCACCTCCGTCGATTTGTCCCTCGTTTCTTCATCATTGCCTCCGTTCGAATCTAACACCCTGCCTTCAGTTTGACCTTCTTCAAACGTAACGTAAAATTCTATCACATTGCGCTCAATCATCCCGAAAAATTCTTTCCCAACAAGGTTATTTATTGGCCCTTTTTCATTACGTAATGCGAGGTCTAGAATAGCGAAACAAAAGGAAACAACTTGTTCTTGTTCCTCTCGACAGGAACTGTGCCGACAACACATGGCGGCTAAGTCGTCCTATGCCCGCACAGAGACGGTGGACACATCTCGGGTCAGTAGCGTATCATCTCAGTTCAGTGACGCTCCGCAGGCGAGTCCCAGCTCCCACAACAGCACCCCCTCCTGGTGCGAGGAGCCCGTCCAATCCAACATGGACATCTCCACCGGTCACATGATCCTGGTAAGCCACTTGCATGGAATTGGAGGGAGGGAAGAACGTTGGGGTTTGGTCGAGGCAGAGCATAGCGGGAGTGGGGTGAGGTGGGGGGGGGGGGGGTGAGGGGGGTGGTGGTGATGGGAGGAGGGGCGGCAGGGGCGAGATAACAAAAGTGAGGGTGGGGTGGGGTTTTGTGCGAGTGGGGAGGAAGAATAGGAGACGAGAGGGTTGAAGGGGGAGAGAGGGAAGGATGGGAGATCAGGTGGAGGTTGGGAGAAATAAGGGTTGGGAGTGAGGGAAGGGGAGCAGAGGAGGAGACCTCAAGATTTAGCGTAACTTCCATTCCTCCATTAATAAGATACAGGAGCAGAATTAGGCCATTCGGCCCATTAAATCTGCTCCGCCATTCTATCGTGGCTGAAATGTTCCTCATCTGCTACCTACAATGTTTTGCTTTTTTAATTTAGAGTAGCTAATTATTTTTTCTCCAATTATGGGGCAATTTAGCGTTGGCCAATCCACCTAACCTGCACATCTTTGGGTTGTGGGGGTGAAACCCACGCAGCCAGGGGGAGAATGTGCAAACTCCACACGGACAGTGACCCAGGGCCGGGATTCAAACCCGGGTCCTCAGCCGCAGTCCCAGTGCTAATTACTGCGCCACATGCTGCCCCTGCTATCTATAATGTTAATATAGATAGAACAGCACAGTACAGGCCCTTCGGCCCACGATGTTGTGCAGACCACTTATCATCGAATCATAGAATTTACAGAGCAGAAGGACGCCATTCGGCCCATCGAGTCTACGCCAGCTCTTGGAAAGAGCACCCTACCCAAGCCCACACCTCCACCCTACCCCGTAACCCAGTAGCCCTATCCCACCTTTTTGGACACTAAGGGCAATTTAGCGTGGCCAATCCACCTAACCTGCACACCTTTGGACTGTGGGAGGAAACCGGAGCACCCGGAGGAAACCCACCCACACACGGGGAGAACGTGCAGACTCCGCAACAGACAGTGACCCAGCGGGGAATCGAACCTGGGACCCTGAAGCTGCGAGGCAACTGTACTAACCACTTGTGTTACCGTGCTGTCCACATCCTAATCTAAGATCAACCTAACCTACACCCCTTCAATTTGCTGCTGTCCATGTGCCTGTCTAAGAGTCGCTTAAATGTCCCCAATTACTCTGACTCCACCACCTCTGCTGGCGGTGCATTCCACACACCCACCACTCTCTGTGTAAAGAACCGACCTCTGAGATCTCCCCTGTACCTTACTCCAATCACCTTAAAATGCTGTGCCCTCGTGACTGCCATTTCCACCCTGGGGGAAAATCTCTGGCGATCCACTCTATCCGTGCCTCTCATCACCTTGTGCACCTCTATCAAGTCACCTCTCTGCCTTCTTCGCTCCAGTGAGAAAAGCCCTAGCTCCCTCAACCTTTCTTCATAAGACATGCCCTCCATTCCAGACAGCATCCTGGCAAATCTCCTCTGTACCCTCTCCAAGGCATCCACATCCTTCCTATAATAAAGCCAAGATATCCTGTAATTAGTTTTAATGGCCTCTTCAACTTGACCCACCAGCTTTAAATATTTATGCGCCTGTATCCCCAGGTCTGATTGAGTCATTGCTGCAAGGATGGAGACCATTCACCCCATCAGGTCCATGCCAGCTCCCGCCTGCTCTACCCCCATAGTCCTGCCAGTTTATTTCCCTCAAATGCTAATCCAATTTCCTTCTGAAATCGCTGATGGTCTCCACATTCACCCCCCCCCCCCCCCCCCCCCCCCCCCCCCCCCCCCCCCCCCCTCACAGGCAGCATGTTCCAGACCATGACCACTCACGGTGTAAAAATACTTTTTCTTCACACCCCCTCAGCAGTATTCGTCCCAAACCTTAAATCCCCGGGTCCTTGTGTCATCGACTCTCCCTGTTGCTGGATCTACTTTAAAATTGTACTGTTTAGCTCACACTGCCTCTCCTCACTTTCCCTTCACATCTTTGAGGGACGCCCAGCTGTGACTCTCCCCCCACCCCCCACCCCCTCGTCCGCCTTTGTGACATACAGTGGAACTTTCAACATCTTTTGCTTCTTTTGCAGGCGTACATGGAAGACCACCTGAAGATCAAGGACCGTTTGCACAAAGAGTGGGAGGCTCTGTGTGCCTACCAGGCCGAACCTAACTCCTGCGCTGTTGGACAGAGTGAGGTCAACGTCAAAAAGAGCCGAAATCCCAACTTTGTCCCTTGTATGTGTGAGAGATTGCCTGTGCTTTTTCGGGACAGAACCGAGGTGGGGGGGGGGGGGGGGGGGGGGGGGGGGTAGTCTTTCCTGTCAGGCACATTGGGAGGAAGGGTGGCCTCATGGTTGTGCCACGGGGCCAGTATTCCAGAGACCCAGCGTTTGATCTGTGGACGTGGGTTCAAATCCCACCACGGCAGCCGGTGGAATTTAAATTCAGTTAACAAATCTGGAATTGAAAACTGGTCTCAGCAATGGTGACCATGAAATTATCATCGTTTGCTGTAAAAACCCACCTGGTTCACTAATAAGCTGCAGAGCTGGGCTGAGGGGTGGCAAATGGAGTTTAATGCAGAAAAGTGTGAGGTGGTTCATTTTGGAAGGAATAACAGGAAGGCAGAGTACTGGGCTAATGGTAAGATTCTTGGTAGTGTAGACGAGCAGAGAGATCTCGGTGTCCATGCACATAGATCCCTGAAAGTTGCCACCCAGGTTGAGAGGGTTGTTAGGAAGGCGTACGGTGTGTTAGCTTTTATTGGTAGAGGAATTGAGTTTCGGAGCCATGAGGTCATGTTGCAGCTGTACAAAACCCTGGTGCGGCCGCATTTGGAGTATTGCGTGCAATTCAGGTCGCCGCATTACAGGAAGGATGTGGAAGCATTGGAAAGGGTGCAGAGGAGATTTACCAGGATGTTGCCTGGTATGGAGGGAAGATCTTATGAGGGAAGGCTGAGGGACTTGAGGTTGTTTTCGTTAGAGAGAAGAAGGTTAAGAGGTGACTTAATTGAGGCATACAAGATGATCAGAGGATTAGATAGGGTGGACAGTGAGAGCCTTTTTCCTCGGATGGTGATATCTGGCACGAGGGGACATAGCTTTAAATTGAGAGGAGATAGATATAGGACAGATGTCAGAGGTAGGTTCTTTACTCAGAGAGTAGTAAGGGCATGGAATGCCCTGCCTGCAACAGTAGTGGACTCGCCAACATTAAGGGCATTTAAATGGTCATTGGATAAACATATGGACGATAAGGGAATAGTGTAGATGGGCTTTAGAGTGGTTTCACAGGTCGGCGCAACATCGAGGGCCGAAGGGCCTGTACTGCGCTGTAATGTTCTATGTTCTAATGTCCTTTAGGGAAGGAAATCTGCCGTCCTTACCCGGTCTGGCCTACATGTGACTCCAGACCCACAGCAACGTGGTTGACTCGTAACTGCCCTCCTCTGAAAGGCCGAGCATGACACTCATTTCAAGGGCAATTAGGGATGGGCAACAAATGCTGGCCCAGTATTTGAAAGAAAAAATAATGGGCAGAGTGGCCTCCTGTGCTATGTCATTGTGTGATTCCATATTGTAACCTGGGGTGGGATTCTCCGAACCCCCGCCGGGTGGGAGAATCGCTGGGGGTTGGCGTGAATCCCGCCCCCGCTGGCCTCCTAATTCTCCCGCCCCCCCCCCCCCCCCCCCCCCCCCCCAGAAATTGCCCCAGCGTAAGTCGCTTTGCCTGCCTCGGCGGGGTCCGGCGCAACTCAATGGGCGCCAGGGCTGACCGAATTCTCCAGCCCGCGACGGGCCGAAGACCCACCCGTTCTTTGCCAGTCCCGCCGGCGTAAATTAGAGTAGGTCCCTTACCGGCGGGACCTGGTGGCACGGGCGGGCTCCGGGGTTCCTGGGGGGGTCGCGGGGGGATCTGGCCCCGGGAGCTGCCCCCATCGGTCGGGTCCACCGATCCGCGTGCGGGCCTGTGCCGTGGGGGCACTCTATTGTTCCGCACCTGAGGCCGTGGTCCTCCGCCATTCCCTGTGCGGAAGCAAATCCCTCTGCACATCCATGGGGATGATGGCAGCACGCTCTGACGCTCATGCCAGCGGAGGCCCTTCTGCGCTGGTTGGCATGGCGCCAAGCCCCTTTCCCGCCAGCCGGCGGGGCGCCAACCACTCCGGGGCTGGCCTAGCCCCTGAAGGTGCGGAGGATTCCACACCTTTGGGGCGGCCCAATGCCGGAGTGGTTCCCGCCGGGACCCCCGCCCCGCCGGGTAGGGGAGAATCCCGACCCTGGTCACTGGAGCCCACCGTCTGTGTATCAATAGAGTGAGAAAGACATTAATGCCTCAGTTTGGTTAGTGGTAACTTTTCTTCTTAAACTGAAATAATGTTACCCACCCAACCCCTGTCTCCATCTGTCAGATAGTTCTTAGAGAAGAATGAGTGAATTCTGTCTATTGTCCTGACCAATCCTGTTCACAAACACAGACAGCATGGTTTTGAACGAGGGACATAATTTCTCACTGACTTAATTGAGTTTTTTGAGGCGGTGACAAGAATGATTGATGAGGGGAGGGCTGTGGATGTTGTCTATATGGGCTTTAGTAAAGCATTTGATAAGGGGTTGGTTTAGCACAGGGCTAAATCGCTGGCTTTTAAAGCAGACCAAGGCAGGCCAGCAGCGCGGTTCAACTCCCGTACCAGCCTCCCCGAACAGGCGGCGGAATGTGGCGACTAGGGGCTTTTCACAGTAACTTCAATTGAAGCCTACTTGTGACAATAAGCGACTTTCATTTTCATTTTTCATTTCATAAAGTCCCTCATGGCAGGCTGGTGCAAAAGATTACATGGGGTCAGGGGTGAACTAGCTGGATGGATCCAGAACTGGCTTGGCCATAGAAGACAGACTGTAGCAATGGATGGGTGTTTTTCCGAATGGAGGTCTGTAACTAATGGTATTCCACAGGGATCGGTACTGGGACCCCTGCTGTTTGTACTATACATAAATGACTTGGAAGAAAACGAAGCGGGTCTAACTAGCAAGTTTGGGGATGATACTAAGATTGCAGGAGTTGTGGATAGTGATGAAGATTGTCAGAGAAAACAGCAGGATATAGATAGGCTGCAAAATTAGGCAGAGAAATGGCAGATGGAATTTAACCCGGATAAATGTGAGGTAATGCATTTTGGTAGATCCAATTCAGGTGGGAGCTATAAAATAAATGGCAGAACCATCAGGAGCATAGACACACAGAGAGATGAGGCCATAAGACATAGGAGCAGAATTAGGCCCCTTGGCCCATCAAGTCTGCTCCACCATTCAATCATGGCTGATATTTTCTCATCCCCATTCTCCTGCCTTCTCCCCATAACCCCTGATTCCCTTATTAATCAAGAACCTATCTATCTCTGTCTTAAAGACACTCAGTGATTTGGCCTTGTCAAAGGCCTTCTGGAAATCTAAATAAATCACGTCCACTGGTTCTCCTTTGCCTAACTTGCTTGTTGCCTCCTCAAAGAGCTCTAACAGATTTGTCAGACACGACCTCCCTTTGACAAAGACGTGCTGACTCAGTCCTATTTTACCATGCACTTCCAAGTATTTCGCGATCTCATCTTTAATAATGGACTTAAAAATCTTACCAATGACCGAAGTCAGGCTAACTGGCCTATAATTTCTCATCTTCTGTCACCCTCCCTTCTTAAACAGTGGTGTTACATTAGCCACCTTTCAGTCCTCTGGGACCCTTCCTGCCTCCAGTGATTCCTGAAAAATCATCACCAATGCCTCCACAATCTCCTGAGCTATCTCTTTTAGAGCCCTGGGGTGTAGGCCATCCAGTCCAGGTGACTTATCCACCTTCAGACCTTTCAGTTTCCCCAGAACCATCTCCTTAGTAATGGTCACTGCACTCACCTCTGCCCCCTGGTTCCCCTGGAGCTCTGGCATCCCACTGGTGTCTTCTACCGTGAAGACTGATGCAAAGTAACTATTCAGTTCGTCTGCCATTTCTTTGTTTTCTATTATTACTTCTCCAGCCACGTTTTCTAGTGGGCCAATGTCTACTTTTGCCTCTCTCTTACCTTTTATATTTTGAAAAAAAATCTCTTCCTATCTTCCTTTATATTACTAGCTCGTACTTCATCTTCTCCCCCCTTTATTGCTTTTTTAGTTATCCTCTGCTCGCTTTTAAAGGCTTCCCAATCCTCTGGTTTCCCACTAATCCTCGCCACTTTGTATGCTTTTTCTTTAGCCTTTATGCTGTCCTTGACATCCCTTGTCAGCCATGGATGCCTTGTCCTCCCCCTTGTTTACTCTCCCTTGGAATGAATTTCTGTTGTGCCTCCTGTGCCTTCTGTTGTGCCCCCCCAAAACTCCTGCCATTACTGTTCCACTGTCTTCCCTGCTAGGCTCTTTCTCCAATCAACTCTGGCCAGCTCCTCCCTCATGTCTTTGCAGTTACCCTTATTTAACTGTAATACCGTTACATCTGATTGCAGCTTCTCCCTCTCAAACTGCAGGGTAAATTCTATCATATTGTGGTCACTGCTCCCTAAGGGTTCCTTCACCTTAAATTCCCTAATCAAGTCTGCCTCATTACACATCACCAAATCCAGAATTGCCTGTCCCCTAGTCGGCTCTGTCACAAGCTGCTCCAAAAAAAAATCTCTTCGACATTCCATAAATACTATTTTTTGGGATCCATTACCAACTGATTTTCCCAGTCCACCTGCATATTGAGGTCCCCCATGATTATTGTAATATTGCCTTTTTTACATGCCTTTTCTATCTCCTGATTTATTTTCTGCCCCACCTCCTGATTACTGCTAGGGGGCCTGTACATAACTCCCATCAGGGTCTTTTTACCTTTGCGATTCCTCAACTCTACCCACAGAGATTCTATGCCTTCTGATCCTATATCGCTCCTTGCTATTGATTTAACTTCATTCTTTATGAACAATGCAAACCCCTCCCCCTTTGCCCATCTGCCTGTCCTTTCAATAGGACATATATCCTTGGATATTTAGATCCCAAACCCTAGGATCTCAGGTCTGGGCGTGCAGGTCCACAGTTCCTTCAAAGTGGCAGCACAGGTGGAAATGGTGGTAAAGAAAGCCTATGGCATGCTTGCCTTCATCGGACAGGGTATGGAGTATAAAAGCTGGCAAATTAGATTACAATTACATAGAACATTGGTGAGGCCACATTTGGAATACAGTGCCCAATTCTGGTCACCACACTACCAGAAGGACGTGGAGGCTTTGGAGAGAGTAGGATGTTGCCTGGTATGGAGGGTATTAGCTATGAGGAGAGATTGAATAAACTGGGATTGTTCTCCCTAGAGAGACGGAGGCTGAGGGGCGACCTGATCGAAGTTTATAAAATTACGAGAGGTATAGATAAGGAGGCTGTTTCCCAGGGCGGAATTGAAAATTACCAGGGGGCACAAGTTCAAGGTGATAGGTTCAATGGAGATGTGTGGGGGAAGTTTTTTTTATACAGAGGGTGGTGGTGGCCTGGAATGCACTGCCAAGTGAGGTGGTTGAGGCAGATACGTTAGCGACCTTTAAGGCTAACCTGGATAGGCACATGAACAGACAGGGTATAGAAGCATACAGGCGGTTGGTCTAGATTGAATACTTTCTGTGGAAATGAATTCCACAGATTCACCGCTCTCTGGGTGAAGAAATTTCTCCTCACCTCAGTCCTACAAGGTTTACCCCTTATCCTCAAACTATGACCCCCCCCCCCCCCCCCCCCCCCCACGAGGTCTGGACTTCCACACCATCGGGAACATTCTTTCTGAATCTACCCTGTCTAATCCTGTTAGAATTTTGTAAGTTTCTATGAGATCCCCTCTCACACTTCAAAACTCCAATGAATATAATCCTAACCGATTTAGTCTCTCCTCCAATGACAGTCCCGCCATCCCAGGGGCTGGTTTAGCTCACTGGGCTAAATCGCTGGCTTTTAAAGCAGACCAAGGCAGGTCAGCAGCACGGTTCGATTCCTGTACCAGCCTCCCCGAACAGGCGCCGGAATGTGGCGACTAGGGGCTTTTCACAGTAACTTCATTGAAGCCTGCTCGTGACAATAAGCGATTTTCATTTCATTTCATTTCAATCAGCCTGGTAAACCTTCACCGCACTCCCTCCATAGCAAGAACATCCTTCCTCAGATAAGGACACCAAAACTGCACCAATACTCCAGGTGTGTCCCCACCAACTCCCTATACAATTGCAGTAAAACATCTCTATTCCTATACTCAAATCCTCTCGCTATGAAGGCCAACATACCTGCCTTCTTTACTGCCTGCTGTATCTGCGCGCTTACTTTCAGCGACTGATTCATGAGGACACCAAGGTCTCGCTGAGTATCCGCCTCTCTCAATTTACAGCCATCCAAATAATAATAATCACTTATTGTCACAAGTAGATTTCAATGAAGTTACTGTGAAAAGCCCCTAGTCGCCATATTCCGGCGCCTGTTTGGGGGGGCTGGTACGGGAATTGAACCCGCGCTGCTGGCGTTGTTCTGCATTACAAGCCAGCTGTTATAATAATACGCCTTCCTATTTTTGCTACCGAAGTGGATAACCTCACATTTATCCACATTATACTGCATCTGCCATTATCACTCAGCCTGTCCAAATCCCACTCAAGCATCTCTGCGTCCCTCATAGAACATAGAATATTACAGCGCAGTACAGGCCCTTCGGCCCACGATGTTGCACCGTCCTGTGAAACCCCTCTAAAGTCCCTCTACACTATTCCCTTATCGTCCATATGCCTATCCAATGACCATTTGAATGCGTTTAGTGTTGCCGAGTCCACTACTGTTGTAGGCAGGGCATTCCACGCCCTTACTACTCTCTGAGTAAAGAACCTACCTCTGACATCTGTCCTATATCTATCTCCCCTCAATTTAAAGCTATGTCCCCTCGTGCTGGACATCACCATCCGAGGAAAAAGGCTCTCACTGTCCACCCTATCTAATCCTCTGATCATCTTGTATGCCTCAATTAAGTCCCCTCTTAACCTTCTTCTCTCTAACGAAAACAGCCTCAAGTCCTTCAGCCTTTCCTCATATGATCTTCCCTCCATACCAGGCAACATTCTTATCTCCTCTGTACCCTTTCCAATGCTTCCACATCCTTCCTATAATGTGGCGACCAGAACTGCACACAATACTCTAAATGCGGCCGCACCAGAGTTTTGTACAACTGCAACATGACCTCATGGCTCCGAAATTCAATTCCTCTACCAATAAAAGCTAACACACTGTACGCCTTCTTAACAACCCTCTCAACCTGGGTAGTAACTTTCAGGGATCTATGGACATGGACACCGAGATCTCTCTGCTCATCCACACTACCAAGAATCTTACCATTAGCCCAGTACTCTGCCTTCCTGTTATTCCTTCCAAAATGAATCACCTCACACTTTTCTGCATTAAACTCCATTTGCCACCTGTCAGCCCAGCTCTGCAGCTTATCTATGTCCCTCTGTGACTTGTAACATCCTTCTGCACTGTCCACAACTCCACCGACTTTAGTGTCATCTGCAAATTTACTCACCCATCCTTCTACGCCCTCCTCCAGGTCATTTATAAAAATGACAAACAGCAACAGCCCCAAAACAGATCCTTGTGGCACACCACTAGTAACTGGACACAGCTCACCCTCCCACCCAACTTAGGATCATCTGCAAATTTGGGAATACTACATTTAGTTTCCTCTTCCAAAGCATGACTATGTAATGTGAACAGTTGGGATCCTAGCACAGATCCCTGCTGTACCCCACTAGTCACAGCCTGCCAATCAGAAAAATACCTATTTACTCCAACTTTTTGCTTCTTGTTTGCTGACCCCAGTGTTCTATCCATCTCAAGACACAATCGTAATCCCATATGCTTTAACTTTACATATTAATCTACTATGTGAAACCTTGTTGAAAGCCTTCTGAAAGTCTAAATAAACCACATCCACCGCTTCTCCCTGGTCAACCCTACTAGTTATATCTTCAAAGAATTCTAGTAGATTTGTAAAGCATGATTTTCCTTTCGGAAATCCATGCTGACTTGGTCTGATTACACCACTGCTTTCCAAATGCTGTGAAATCCTTGATAATTGACTCCAGCAACTTCCCGACTACCGACGTTAGGCTCACTGGTCTATAAATCCCTGTTTTCTCTCTACCTCCCTTTTTGGATAGCGGGGTTACATGGTCCTTGTGCCAATTCCTGAAAATCTCCTTCCCTGGTCACCGACACTCCTGCAGGTGGAAACAGTTTCTCCCCATTTACTCTATCAAAACCGGTCATCATTTTGAATGTCAAATCGCCCCTTTCACCTTCTCTGCTCTAGAGCACTCCCTGCTTCTCCAGTCTGTCCACATTAACTGAAAACCTTCGCCCCCGCGATTATTATAGCAAAACTCCTCCACACACTCTCTCCAAGGCCCTCAAGCCCTTCCCAAAGTGCGAGAGCCGGAATTGAACTCAATACGCCAGCAGGGGCCTAACCAGCAATGTTTATAGATTTAACACGCCTTCTTTGGGATTATGTAACTCTGTTTATAAAGCTGAGGACCCTGTGTGCTTTCCAGCAGCCAGATCACTATGTCCTGGCACCATTTGCGTCTGTTCACCGACAGATTTGTCTGTTCCTGCCTCTCCTTAAATTTGTATCATTTAGCTAAATTGACGGAGGTTAAATCTGCTCACCCCCGACTCTGCAGTCCCTGATGCTCTAGTTTAGATCTTTTGCCACTCCGCATTGTTAATTATAGCATCTGAAAGCAAATCACAGGAACATTTGGTAACATAGCTATCGTTGGCGTGGCGACGGTTTATGCGTAATCCTGTTCCCATCCTGTTCTGGGTCGGAGTTCCAGTCATAAAGTGTCCAATTCTGTGTCAGGCCTAAGATTTAGGCTGTTGGCCATTTTACCACAGCCAAAGAACAAAGAAAATTACAGCACAGGAACAGGCCCTTCGGCCCTCCCAGCCTGCGCCGATCCAGATCCTTTATATAAACCTGTCTCCTATTTTCCAGGGTCTACTTCCCTCTGTTCCCCGCCTGTTCATATACCTGTCTAGATGCCTCTTAAATGATGCTATCGTGCCCGCCTCTACCACCTCCGCTGGCAAAGCGTTCCAGACACCCACCACTCTCTGCGTAAAAAACTTTCCACGCACATCTCCCTTAAACTTTCCCCCTCTCACCTTGAAATCGTGATCCAGTCAATGAACCAGATCACACAGCTCTAATCAATTCCCGAATGGGCAAGTAGCAGAATCTCCGGAAAATAATCCTAATCCCAACCCAACATATACACTCTGTGCACATCATAAATACAAAATTAGACTGCTCATATGTACAAAATAAACTGTGGGAAATACAGTTAAAGACAAAAAAAACACAGATGAATATTTTTTTACATTTTTAGATCCTTAATATATCCCTTGGTTGCGGCTCCAGATCACGGTTTCTATATCCAGCTGCCGCATTTGTTCCTTCGTCCAGTGGAGCAGCTTCATTGTGAGGCTGGTGAAATAGGGAATACCATCCTCACATTCGCCCGTGACCTGTGGGTGGGTTGAACTGCAAGGACCCAGGGTAGGTTCATTCAACCTTCCTGTTGCCGGTTCTTTATTCTCTGGGTCTTGTGTCCCTGTGTCCATTCGGAGGTGAAGAATCCCCGGAACCCTACCACAAGTTGGTTTAGCACACTGGGCTAAATCGCTGGCTTTGAAGGCAGACCAAGGCAGGCCAGCAGCACGGTTCGATTCCCGTACCAACCTACCCGAACAGGTGCCGGAATGTGGCGACTAGGGGCTTTTCACAGTAACTTCATTTGAAGCCTACTTGTGGCAATAAGCCATTTTCATTTCATTTTTTCATTTCATTTCATTTGAAGTGTGTAATCCATTCTGCAGAGAGAGATCAAGGGAGCATCTGTTATTATCCCTTACAATCTGATTGTTCTCCCCATTATGCCTCCCACCAGAAACTGTCACACTCTTTTCTTTACTAATTCCCTTGAAAATATCAATTGATTTCCAATTTAGGTTATGCCATGGATTTTGTTATTTGATCCCAGAATCTGGCACCAAAGTTTAATTTGTCTGCACTCTTTTTTAAAATAAATTTAGCGTACCCAATTCATTTATTTCCAATTAAGGGGCAATTTAGCGTGGCCAATCCACCTACCCTGCACATCTTTTGGGTTGTGGGGGGGCGAAACCCACGCAAACACGGGGAGAATGTGCAAACTCCACATGGATAGTGACCCAGAGCCGGGAACGAACCTGGGATCTCGGCGGCGTGAGGCAGCAGTGCTAATCCACTGCGCCGCCGTGCTGCCCCCTGCACTCCTGGGACGATGAGTTGTGGCTTTTCCACAAGGCAGAGTGGCTGAAGCGGAAGTGGTGTGGACTAGAAGAGAACAGTAGGTTTCAGCGAAACCCAAACACAGGGAATGACCTAAGACGATGACAAGACGATGAAGATAAGAATAGGTTTCCGACCAAAGGGTTTCGAGGGAATTTACAGCCTGAACACTGCAGGTGGAAGCTCGTGGAGGTTTAGACATAGTCCTCACAAGGGAATAGCAAACGAGCTCATATAAAGGTCAAGGGAAACCTGTGCCCAATGGAAGATTCATTGAGTAGAACCAATATCTGCGGCTGCCTGACGGAGATTTTCCTCAGTGAAATTAAAGAAGAAAGTGAGTATCAAGGGAAAGAAAAGAAGGGGCCTGTCGCAGGGCCCAGGGTTTTCTTTGTAAAAGTGAAACAAACACCGTACATTCTCCTATTTACAATTAGGGACGGTAGAGCCCCTGGGCGGAATTCTCTGAAATGGGACTATGTCCCCCCACCCACAAGAAAACGGGCGCGAATCACTCTGAACTTTCCTGGAGAAAGTCCAGAGTGATTCTCCGTTTTGCAGGGAGCTAGCAGGGCCCCGGAGTGCTCCACGCAGCTCCGGCTGCAGATACGGGCCCCTGCACCTCCGGCCGCAGGTCCGCGCAACATGGCGGACTCACACCGCCCGCCGGCCCCGACAATATAGAGACACCCCCCCCCCTTCCCCCGAGATCGTGCGCGCAGGCCGATCGGTGGCCCCCGATCGCGAGCCTGGCCATCCTGGAGGCCCCCCCCCACCCCCCCCCCCACCCCGTCCGGTGATGCATCGCCCTGCCCCCCACCAGGACGGCTGCACACTGAGTCCACAGCCGCCACACCGAGCTCCCGCCGTGTGGAACCACGCCGGCGGGAAACAGGCCAGTTGTCGGCGGAGAATCGCCACGGGGCCTCTTTCAATGGCCCCCGGCCTGGTCCCCGGAGAATTGCGAGAGCAGCTTAGGACCCGATCGTGGGGCTGACGCCCATTCTTCGCCCCCACGCCGAGCGCGACGGCGGTGTAGTGGCTCGGAGAATCCTGGCCCCTGTACTCCTTCTGAGGTGGTGATTTATTTGAGTGGGTGGTCTCCAGTTACACGGGACCTGCTCTTCCACTGCCTCACTGTGCCAGGTGCTTCCGGGATCGTAGTGCCAGATGCCCCTGAGAGTACGTGGCTTAATCACAGCTCGTTTCTTCCTTCTTCAGGCCATTAACTGCAGTTCCGTGCCTGGGGTCTGCAGGGATGGAACTGACAGCAGGGATCAGAGTTCGAGCCCTAGGGATAGGGGCTGGGGGCTGCTGACTCAATACCTTCCAGCGATACGTGGTACAGGCGGGAGTTGTTTTGGCAGCCAAATGCCTTCATTTGGTTCACATGACGCTATCCGGCTTTCCCGGAATCCGTCCGAGCCGGTAAACGGGTAGGCTCGCCTTGTCAACCACCGAGTAGGGTCCCACCAGTCTGGGGGATAGGAACGCGCCGGGCAGAAAAACCTGGAGCATCACCTTCTGCCCCACCTCATACTCGATAGGGTCCACCTTGCCATCGGGGGAAGCTTTCCTCCACTCCTTCCTGTCCCCCATTTTAACAGCTGCTGCCCAGTTATGCAGCTTCCCAGCAGTGTTTGGACTGCGGTGTCGAGCTTGGGTTCTGATCAATCCAGCCCGAGCAGGGGTTCGATCCCTCTGATGGGTCACCCTGCCACGGGCACATGGGGATTGGGGGGGGTAGGGGGTGAACCCGGTGGGCTGGAATCTGAGTTCCGCACTATCAGGACTTTGCTCCAGGTGTGGTCATTCTGCTGGACGGTCTTACGGATCATAACCAGCCGGCCAGTGGGGTTTCCCATTGTGGGCAGCCCCACGCCGTGGGGAAATCCCCCTGGCGTGGGTGGCGCTGTTGGCGCAACGGAGAATCCCGACAGTGGAGAACTCAGCCCCATTTCTCTGAGGGTCCGGCCTTTCCACTATCCCGCTGGACTGAGGATGCGGTCCGGCCTTTCCACTATCCCGCTGGACTGAGGATGCGGTCCGGCCTTTCCACTATCCCGCTGGACTGAGGATGATGCGCAATGTGGAACTTTTGACTGATCCCAAATCGGTTCATCACCTCCTGCGTTCCCCTGGGCGATGAAATGAGGGCCTTGGTCCTAATCTATACCATGGGGGGAGATCGGCACCTCGTGAGGATTTGCTGCAATAGAATATCTGCCGTGACTTTGGCCGTATTGGTTTGAGTGGAAAGGTTTTCTACTTACTTACTGAAAGTGTTGATGCCGACCGGGATGCATTTGTTACCCTCTCTGCCGGGCGGTACGGGACCAACATAATCAATCTGAGGATTTGTCCAGATTGGGTAGCCTCAGTACCTGAGGGCGTACCTGTCGAGATTGTTTTGGGCTCAGTCTATGTGGTTATCGGTGTGATGTCACACATCTGGGTTATGCAGATACCATGGGTCTATTACAACGGTTCGGTTCCTCTGGTGTACAAACTAAACGTTGGGAAGAGGAGTGTTTTGTGGTGAATCCTTTGGGAAGAGGAGCTGGGTTGTGGGGGGGCTGCCATTCGATCTGGCTGGGACTATTTTCCGGTATCTGGGGGTCCAGGTGGCACGGGATGGGCACGGCTTTGCAAATTGATCTACACTAACCTGGCGAGCAATGTCAGGGAGGATCTACAGAGGTGGGGCAGCCTTCCGCTGTCGCTGGCGGGTCGGGTTCAATCCATGAAGGTGAATATCTTGCCGTGAATTGTGCTCTTATTTCAGTGCCTCCCAGTTTTTCTCCCTAAGTCGTTTTTCCTGGGGATGGAATGGCTCATAACGAGCTTCATATGGGCGCGGAGAACTCCTCGGATCTGGAGCGAGATCCTCCAGAGGGATAGGCAGGGGAAGGGGGGTTGTCGCTGACAAATTTGATGTTTTATTATTGGGCGGCCAATGGGGAGAAGGTGTTGGGGTGGTGTGGGGACCAGGAAGCTACTTTGGGTGCGGATGGAGTCGGGGTTGTTCACAGAGTCCAGCTTGGAGGCTCTGGCAGTGGCATCTCTGCCGTTTAATCCGGTGAAATATTCTTCGAACCCGGTGGTAGTCTCCACTTTGAAAATATGGCGGCAACTCGGTCAGCATTTAAGTTGAGGGCGGTGTCAAGGTGGGATGCCACATGTGGGGGGGGGGGTGGAAACATAAGGGGCTGGAGAGGGTGAGGGATTGGGGTGGTTTGCTAGCTTGGAGGAGTTGAATGAGAAAGCAGGATTTGGGGGGGGAGGGGGGGATAAGTTCCGGCAGCGATGGGACTTTGTTCGGAGGATATTCCCGACATTCCCGGTAGCGCCGCCATCCATTTATTGGAGAACACGCACTCCTGTGCGGGGTCGGAAGTGGGCAGCACTTCTGGGATATATGGACAGATCTTGGGGGAACAGCAGGTTTCGGTGGAAGAGATGAAGGAGGAAGGAAGGTAGGAGGAAGAGTTGGGACCGATTTTGGGAGGAGGAGTGAGTCCTTCCGCAGGTACGTCATCCGGTGCAACGCTGGGCTCGATACAGCTCAAGTTGCTGTTCAGGGGGTACCTCACCAAGACCAGGATGAGTCGATTTGTTGTGGGGGTTGAAGAGTGGCTTTGGAGGATTTCAGTGTGAAGTATTGTAGTTATTGCATTGTGATAAATATAATGTGGCTGACGATTAACTTTTCTGAAATGGCCGAGCGAGTCACTCAGTTCACCGGCAGTTAGGGATGGGCCCAGCCCAGCGACACCCACATCCCTTGCATGAATAAAGAATATTTATATCAGAACAAAGAACAAACAAAGAAAGGTACAGCTCAGGAACAGGCCCTTCGGCCCTCCAAGCCCGTGCCGACCATGCTGCCCGTCTAAACTAAAATCTTCTCCACTTCCTGGGTCCGTATCCCTCTATTCCCAACCTATTCATGTATTTGTCAAGATGCCCTTTAAATGTCACTATCGTCCCTGCTTCCACCACCTCCTCCGGCAGCGAGTTCCAGACACCCACTACCCTCTGTGTAAAAACACTTCCCTCACACATCTCCTCTAAACCTTGCCCCTTGCACCTTAAACCTATGCCTCCTAGTAATTGACCGCTCTACCCTGGGGAAATGCCTCTGACTATCCACTCTGTCTATGCCCCTCATAATTTTGTAGACCTCTATTTGGTCGCCCCTCAACCTCCGTCATTCCAGTGAGAACAAACCAAGTTTATTCAACCTCTCCTCATAGCTAATGCCCTCCATACCAGGCAACATCCTGGTAAATCTCTTCTACACCCTCTCTAAAGCCTCCACATCCTTCTGGTAGTGTGGCGACCAGAATTGAACACTATACCCCAAGTGTGGCCTAACTAAGGTTCTAATATCGTGTTGGATGAAAGGTTTGTGATGTTATAAAGTAAACAAATATCAGAGAATTAACATGAATTCTTTAATGTTCTTGGTTTCCACTTTATTCCACTCTCACATTGGAGCCAAATCAAGCATGCATGTCAATCCCTCCAAATCATTACCAGTAAAAGTCAACTTGACCCAAAAATATCGATCTCAAAAATTGATCTTTTACATTTGGATTTTTGTTTATTGTCACGTGTACTGAGCTACAGTGAAAAGTATTTTTCTGCGAGCAGCTCAAACAGATCAGTTAGTGCATGAAAAGAAAAGGAAATAAAAGAAAATACATAATAGGGCAACAAATATTCTATACACAGCTTATCAATTCCTTTCTGGCCTCGCCTTTGCTGGACTATCTCAAAGAGATTAAGAACCACCAAAGACAAAACAGTCAGGGAGTCCGGTAATAATAGCTTCATTGAGAATTTGGAGTCAGTTTCGCCAACACTTTGGGTTGGGGGCAGGGTCAAGGGAAATGCTGATTCGGGGGAACCACAGATTTGAGCCAGGGAGGTGGGATGGAAATTTTCGGAAATGGGAGGAGAAGGGGATTAAGACACTAAAAGATTTGTTTCTTCGGGGTCAGTTTGCAGGATTGAAGGAGCTGGAAGTGAAGTATGGGCTGGAGCAGGGAGAAATGTTTAGATAAAGGTTCAAGATTTTGCCAGAAAGGAGATACAGAGCTTCCCGGTGGAGCCGGCCTCCACATTGCTGGAGGAGGTGTGGACGGCAAGGGGACAGTGTCAGCGGTTTACGGAGTGATTTTGGAAGAGGAAAGACACCACTGGAAGGGATCAAAGCGAAGTGGGAGGAAGAATTGGGAGAGGTTATAGAGGAGGGGGTCTGGTGTGAGGTGCTCCGGAGAGTAAATGCCTCCACCTCGTGCGCGAGGTTGGGGCTGATACAGCTGAAGGTGGTGTATAGAGCACACCTCACAAGGGCGAGGGTGAGCCGATTCTTTGAAGGAGTAGAAGATGTGTGTGAGCGTTGTGGGGGGGCCCCGCTAATCACATTTATATGTTTTGGTCCTGTCCAAAGCTGGAGGATTACTGGAAGGAGGTGTTCAGGGTAATCTCTAAAGTGGTGCATGTGAAACTGGACCCGGGCCCTCGGGAGGCCATATTCGGGGTGTCGGACCAGCCAGGGTTGGAAACGGGGGCGGATGCAGATATCGCAGCCTTCGTCTTGTTGATCGCCCGAAGGCGGATCCTGATAGGTTGGAGATCAACCTCTCCACCCTGTGCCCTGGCGTGGCGGGAGGACCTGTTGGAATTCTTGACTCTTGAGAAGGTTAAGTTTGAACTGAGGGGAAGAATGGAGGGGTTCTACAATTCATGGGCGTTATTCATTATGCACTTTCAAGAACTGGATAACATCGAACATTAATTGGGGCTTGTGGGTGGGAGGGTTGGAGGGAGGGGGATTGTATGTGTCAATGGTGACTATGGGTAATCCCGGATTCCTTTTTGTCATTTGTTTATGTGAACACGCGGGCTGATGTTTGGTGGGAGGATGGGATCGTTGTTATTGATATGGGGATTGACATATTTGTTACTGATTATTGTTTATTGGTGGTGGGTGTAAATTTGGGAGAAAATGTGAAAAAGGAGGAGAATAAAAATATTTCATGAAAAAAAAGAACCACCAAAGACGGGAATGTGGGTTGTGTAAGCCTAAGAATTTGTTGTTATTGAGGTGTGTTCATGGCTGGTTCAGTCTGAAAAGTACGATTGTCAGGCTGCTTGTGGGAGCGACTGTACTCCAGAGAGAATCTGAGATCAGGCCCTAAATCCGTAATAATCATGCTGAGGATTGTGGGATGTCCACCACACTGCTTCGAGGAAGCAACAGATTGCCAAACGCTGTTTTGCTTCTGATTTACTTTTCCTCTTCTGTGACATTCGAATTAGCGGCCATTCGTCCTTGCCGGGGGGGGGGGGGGGGGGGGGGGGGGGGGGGGGGTTGGCTGCGATTTATTTTCTCGTCTCAACTGAGTACTGCTCTCGCCCCTTGAGTTTCACGGTCAAAGATTCCAGACCCACTCCGCTCCAAGATCTAGGCTGACACTCTCAACGCAGTCCTGAGGGAGTGATGCATTGCCAGGTGCTCCATCGTTCAGGTGAGGCATTAAATTGGGGCCCAACCAACCATCTCACGTGGGTGTAAAATATCTCATGGCTTTGCTTTGAAAAGTAACTGGGGCATTCTCCCCCATGCCCATGCCAATATTGGTCCCCTAACCAACTTCTCAAATCAGTTTATCTGGGCACTATCCACAGCTTTTTGTGGCGTGTTATTTGCCGTTGCATTTCCTTCCACTGGGACCACAGTTCTAACACACGCATTGACTGTTCGATGCTTTGAAAAGTCACAAAGTCATGAATGATGCCATTCATCCAGGCGTATTGTGCTGGGGAAACAATATTCATTCGGAATCCAGTGGGAGGGATTTGACTGAGGGGGTTTAAAATAATTGATAGAATCGATAGACAAATACTTCCTCCGCTGGTGGGGGTGCGTAGTAGAAAGGGGCATAACATTAAATGTCGGACCCTTCGTGTAAAGAGTGGTAGAAACATGGAACTCTCTTCCGCAAAAACGCAGTAGACGTTAGCTGAATGAATCGTTGTGTTTCTAAGAAAATATGGAGCCAAGGTGGTTAGATGGAGATAGAATACAGCTCAACCACGATCTCACTGAATTGTGGGACAGGCTGAAGGGGCTGAATGGCCCCCTCCTGCTCCCAAAGAGTTAGTTATTGATGAACCTGCAGCTGGGAATGTGGGGAGGTCACGAGCGAAATCCATCGATGAGCAACCCGGGATCGAGGACAAAATTTGGAAGCAAAACAATAAACCTTGGGATGTGTGAGGAGGAGAAAAAAAATGGGCTGGCTTCAAGATGGCCACCAAACAAGCTGCTGCTAATTTTCATCTCTTGTTTTCCAGATGACCATAACCGCATGATCCTAAAAGCAGAGGTCAACCCTTCCAGGACAGATTTCATCAATGCCAGCCCAATCGTAAGTCAGTGCTTGTTTAAATGATTGGGAAGCCTGGGTGTAGGGTCAGAGGCTGAACACTTTGACCTACAGTGCGGCTGATTCCGTGAATTGTGAGGGGGATGTAAGAGTTCCCAACCCTCCAGGATTGTTCTGGAGCCTCCAGCGTGGTTACAGCACAGAAGGAAGCCAGTTTGCCCTTGCCGGTTCTCTGTGTGAGTGACTGAGCGAGTCCCTCGCCTTTCACCTGATCCCCTGAAAATCGTTTCTCATAAGATAATTATCGAATTCCCTTTTGGAAGCTGTAATTAATCCTGTTTCCACCACATTCTCAGGGCCAGATGCAGTCTGGATCCGAACTGTTGGGCTATTGTAACCTGCATGCTGTTGTACTGTAAAGATGTCCAGCAGAACAAGGGTTCACATGGGAAGGGATTCTGAATTAACAGTGCAGAGAGAACGGGCGGAATTCAACCAAAACATTTCTAGGTGTCATTTTGAGGTGAGTTTGGGGAGGGGTGTTTTCTGTCGGCTTTTTGGGTGAGATTCAGACCTAGATTTACTCACACTTAGTCATTTTTTGGGGCCTTGGGGAGTTTCTCCCCGGCCCACCCCACACTTGGGCTGGTTTAGCACAATGGGCTAAACAGCTGGTTGCAATGCAGAACAAGGCCAGCAGCGCGGGTTCAATTCCCGTACTGGCCTCCCCGAACAGGCGCCGGAATTTGGTGACTAGGGGCTTTTCAGTCACTTCATTGAAACCAACTTGTGACAATAAGCGATTATTATTATTATTATTACATTTAGAAACTTCTCAGCAGTGGGGAGCTGAACTCGCCGGCGAGACCGCCTCCCCCAAGATCAGACGCCATTTTGAAAGGGTGCCCCGATCTTGAAGTGAGTTTGAGGGACTCCCACCCACCCACAGACAACGTTACCCCCCATGAACATGGCCATTACCCCCCCCCCCCCCCCTTCAAGTGAGGAAACCACGCTATGGGGTGGCTGAGGGCCCCCATTTCCAGGCCTCCCCACCTCACCTTTTAGTCACCCCCCCCCCCCCCCCCGCCCTTTTAAGATGCCTACTCTTCACTCCCCCAACCTTTATCAGGCCCCTTCACACACAACCTTCACCCACTCCCCCACCCTTCATATCCCCCCATCCCCATTTTTCTCCATTTTGGCAGGAAGAATAAAAAAGAAGCAGATTATCTGAATGATGAAAGATTGCAGAGCTCTGCAGTGCAGTAGGATCTGGCATGAATCACAAACGGCTAGTATACAGGTGCAACAAGTAACTGGGAAAGCTTTCCTTAATTACGAGGGGAATTGAACACAAAAGTAGGGAGGTTATGCACCAATTGTACAGGGCGCAAGTGAGACCACATTTGGAATATTGCGCACAGTATTGATCTCCTTATTTAAGGAAGGATGCAAATCCTGATGTACCATCAATTGAACGCGAGACGAGTTGCTGAACAAAAGTATGGCTTTAATCTGCTAGATGTTAGGCCTGCGGTCGATTACAATAGAAGGACGACCGTCAGGAGTACTGGGTATTTATACCCCGCCCAGGGCGGGGTTAACTCAGCCTCTCGACCAATCAGGGAGCCGTCACATGACTGGTCTCAACCAACCGGTCGAGAGGCACATGACCGACCAGGGCCAATGGTAAGCCAGTGTTCTGCACCAATGGCAGGCAGCTATGCTAATCATACCACCACAAATCCATTGGAAACAGTTCAGAGAAGGTTAACCAGACTAACACCAGGAATGGCCGGGTTGTCGAATGGGGAAACGTTGGATCGGCTGGGCTTGAATCTGTTGGAGTTCAGAAGAGTGAGAGGCGACCTGATTGAAACATGTGAGACCCTGAGGTGTATTGACAGGGTGGATGTGGAGAGGATGGTTCCTCTTGTGGGGTAATTTAGAACTAGGGACCACTAATTAAAAATAAGAGGGTCACGCATTTAAAATGGAGGTGAAGCTCATTTTCCTTCACCAAGAGGGTCGTGGGTCTTTGCTGGAAAGGTGGTGAAAGCAGAGTCTCTGAATATTTTTAAGGCAGAGGTGGATAGATTCTTGGGACACAAGGGGGTGAAAGGTTATCGGGGTGGGCGGGATGCAGATTTGAGTTTACTATCAGATCAGCCATGATCTTATTAAGTGGTGGAGCAGGCTCGAGGGGCTGAATGGCCTATTCCTGCCCCTTATTCGCATGATGTGATGATCTGCAGTGATGCGATAGGCGGTAGCTAAATGCACAAACTCAGAAAGCGTGACTTGTAATGATTTGTGTAGCATTGCCCACCCAATTCCTCCCTTCCGCTACCCCACGTGGACACTTTCCAAGGACTATGTGACCTTCTCATTGTTCCTACAGAAATCTATTATCCGGCAGATATATGTACATCAAAATTTGTTTGCCAATTACACCCGCAGTCTGCAATATAACGATGGACTGAAAGGGCCTTTTTCTGTACCTATAATTCCTATATTCTATAACAGCTGCAACAATCCTTCACTCTTGTTTAATTGGTTCAATGCAGATCAGTATTTTGAAGGGACAAAGAGCTTTATTATTTTATAACGAGCGGATTTTCTGCAGCAGATGACGCACTGTTTTATCAGGACAGGTGTATTATACAGGTTGTGCAGAATATACTCTGGTAGGAAAGTGAACTGAATGGCTATAATTTGGTACTGAGGCAATTAAATTGATTGATTCTCTTCACAAGCGAGTGCTTGTAAAAACCCTGGCTCTTCGGTGAGGTCAGAAGAAGGCGACAACGTAATCAATGTCTTTTCTTGAGCGTAATATTTTACCGAGCTGTAACACAGCGTGGGTGGCTGCAGTGCATCTTTATAAAACAGTAGTTTTGGGCAGCACGGTAGCACAAGTGGATAGCACTGTGGCTTCACAGCGCCAGAGTCCCAGGTTCGATTCTGGCTTGGGTCACTGTCTGTGCGGAGTCTGCACGTCCTCCCCGTGTGTGCGTGGGTTTCCTCCGGGTGCTCCGGTTTCCTCCCACAGTCCAAAGATGTGCAGGTTAGGTGGATTGGCCATGATAAATTGCCCTTAGTGTCCAAAAACGATAGGAGGGGTTATTGGGTTACGGGGATAGGGTGGAAATGAGGGCTTAAGTGGGTCGGTGCAGACTCGATGGGCCGAATGGCCTCCTTCTGCACTGTATGTTCTACGTTGTAGTCCCGCTTCAACTGGAGTATTGTGCCGGGACACCACATTTTCAGAAGGATGTGAAGGTATTAGAGACGGTGCAGAAAAGATTCACAAGAATGGTTGTGGAACTTCAACTATTGGAGAAGCTGGGGCTGTTCTTCTTGGAGAAGAGAAGGTTTGGAGGAGATTTGACAGAGGTGCTTAAAATAGTGAGGAGTCTGCACAGAGCAGTTGGAGAGTAATTGTCCCCCATGGAGGAAGGGTCAGGTGTAGAAGGAAACAGATTTAATCTGAGTGGCAAAAGGACCAAAGGCGACATTAGGAGGAGCCTGTTGCACGCAGCGAGTGGTTAGCATCTAGAATGCACTGTCTGAGGGTGGCACGGTAGCACAGTAGTTAGAACTGCTGCCTCACAGTTTCAGGGTCCCAGGTTCGATTCCCGGCTTGGGTCACTGTCTGTGCGGAGTCTGCACGTTCTCCCAGTGTCTGCGTGGGTTTCCTCCGGGTGCTCCGGTTTCCTCCCACAAGTCCTGAAAGACGCGCTGTTAGGTGGATTGAACATTCTGAATTCTCCCTCTATGTACCCGAACAGGCGCCGGAATGTGGCGACTAGGGGCTTTTCGCAGTAACTTCATTGCAGTGTTAATGTAAGCCTACTTGTGACACCAATAAAGATTATGAGGGTGTGGTGGAAGCAGATTCAATCATGTCACTCTTGGAGAAGAGAAGGTTTGGAGGAGATTTGACAGAGGTGCTTAAAATAGTGAGGAGTCTGCACAGAGCAGTTGGAGAGTAATTGTCCCCCATGGAGGAAGGGTCAGGTGTAGAAGGAAACAGATTTAATCTGAGTGGCAAAAGGACCAAAGGCGACATTAGGAGGAGCCTGTTGCACGCAGCGAGTGGTTAGCATCTAGAATGCACTGTCTGAGGGTGGCACGGTAGCACAGTAGTTAGAACTGCTGCCTCACAGTTTCAGGGTCCCAGGTTCGATTCCCGGCTTGGGTCACTGTCTGTGCGGAGTCTGCACGTTCTCCCAGTGTCTGCGTGGGTTTCCTCCGGGTGCTCCGGTTTCCTCCCACAAGTCCTGAAAGACGCGCTGTTAGGTGGATTGAACATTCTGAATTCTCCCTCTATGTACCCGAACAGGCGCCGGAATGTGGCGACTAGGGGCTTTTCGCAGTAACTTCATTGCAGTGTTAATGTAAGCCTACTTGTGACACCAATAAAGATTATGAGGGTGTGGTGGAAGCAGATTCAATCATGTCACTCAAAGGGGAGTTGGATAATTAACCTGATACAACCATCAATTCACACGAGACAGAGAGTAAAAGTGAACAGTGGCTTTAATCAACTAGAACAGTGCCTGCCTGCGACTGCTCTGCACTGAGAGCCGCCTACAGGGCAGCTGCTCTATATACCTCCCCTCAAGGGGGCGGGGCCAGGGGGCGGAGCCCACAAGGGCACCGACATGATACAATTGGTGTAGTACAGTGCAATGGTCCATAGGTGGAGCCCACATGAAAAATGAAAATCGCTTTATTGTCACGAGTAGGCTTCAATGAAGTTACTGTGAAAAGCCCCTAGTCGCCACATTTCGGCGCCTGTCCGAGGAGGCTGGTACGGGAATCGAACCGTGCTGCTGGCCTGCTTGAAAAGCCAGCGATTTAGCTTAGTGAGCTAAACCAGCCCCTCACCTCAAACAGAGACATGAGCAACAGCATAGTACAATGTAGTACAGTGGTGAATGGTTACCATAATACATTCACCACATAACCGCAGAGGAAACAATGGCTGAGCTAAGGGGGGAGACGGGGACATTGCCGAGATGCTCTTGCAGAGCCCAGCATGGGCCCAACAGGCCAAATGGCCACCTTCTGTGCTGTAACCATTCTGACTCTCGACGCAAGAAACAGTCCACGCAATGTCTGATTGCTGCCGGTTGTTTCCTGCAGTGCCTCTCTCTGAACTGTCCTGCGTTTCCCTTGCAGATTGACCATGATCCCAGAATGCCTGCCTACATCGCCACTCAAGGCCCCCTCTCGCACACCATCTCGGACTTTTGGCAGGTGAGTGCCAGTTTGTAGCTGCGGGAACCTTTATTGGCCTGCGCCCAATCGACACGTACGTCCCACTTGAGTAACAGAGACAGGTTTACACTGAGAATGGGAGAGGACAAGGAGTCCTCTGGGAAGGGAGGGGCAATCTGAGAGAATATTTTGTTTCAGTGTTTTTATTGGGTTTTCACATTTTGTATTTTACAACTCATAGACTTTAGTTAGACTTTACATAACCGTGCTGACCAGAGGGGAAAAAAACAAAAACAAGAAATAAAAGGAGATAAAACGACAGGCAGATATCAGTACAGATATTGACATCCCTTTCCCTACTGCTGAACACATGACCCACTTTTGAAACACGTACAGTTCCCAGTTTGGTCCCGGCCTGTATTTACAGATGTCTATCTACAGTTTTAGTCCCTTGTCCTTCTCAATTTAGTAAGAAGTCTTACAACACCAGGTTAAAGTCCAACAGGTTTGTTTCAAACACGAGCTTTCGGAGCACGGCTCCTTCTTCAGGTGAATGGAAAGGCTTGTTCCAGAAATGTTTATATAGACACAGTCAGAGATGCCCCGGAATGCGAGCACCTGCAGGCAATCAAATCATCAAAGATGCAGAGAGAGAGGTAACTCCAGGTTAAAGAGGTGTGAATTGTCCCAAGCCAGTTCAGTCGGTAGGCCTCTGCAAGTCCAGGCTTGTTGGTGGGGGCCGAATGTAATGCGACATGAATCCCAGATCCCGGTTGAGTCCGCATTCATGCGTGCTGAACTTAGCTATAAGTTTTTGCTCAGCAATTTTGCGTTAACCCCCTACTCTAAGCTAAACTAACCCAACCCCCCCCCCCCCCCCCTCCATTCTGCTGCCGATTAATTTTCCGCGAAGAAGTTGACGAACGGTTGCCACCTCCGGGTGAACCCTAACATTGACCCTCTCAGGGCGAACTTGATTTTCTCCAAACAGAGAAAGCTAGCCATGTCCGATAGCCAGGTCTCCGACTTCAGGGGCTTTGAGTCCCTCCAAGCTAATAGTATCCGTCTCCGGGCTACCAGGGAAGCAAAGGCCAGAACGTCTGCCTCTTTCTCCTCCTGGATTCCCGGGTCTTCCGACACCCCGAAAATCGCCACCTCTGGACTCAGTGCCACCCTTGTTTTTAACACCGTGGACATGACATCCGCAAACCCCTGCCAAAATCCCCCAAGGATCGGACATGCCCAGAACATGTGGACATGGTTCCCTGGTCCTCCCGCACATTTTACACACCCGTCTTCCACCCCAAAGAATCTGCTCATCCGAGCCACTGTCATGTGAGCCCGGTGAACGACCTTAAATTGTATCAGGCTGAGACTGGCACATGTTGCGGACACGTTGACTCTACTCAACGCGTCTTCCCAAAGGCCCTCCTCTATCTCTCCTCCCAGCTCCTCCTCCCACATGCGCTTCAGCTCCTCGGTCTGCGTCTCCTCCAACCCCATAAGTTCCTTATAAATGTCCGAGACGCTCCCTTCTCCTACTCATCCCCTGAAAACTACCCGTCCTGAATCCCCTTTAGCAGTAGGAGTGGGAAGGTTGACACCTGTTTACGTATGAAGTCCCGCACCTGCAGATACCTGAATTTGTTTCCCCTCGCTGACCCAAACTTCTCCTCCAGCGCCCTCATACTCGGAAAGCTCCCCTCTATAAACATATCCCCCATCCTCTCAATCCCTGCTCTCCGCCATATCCGAAACCCCCCATCCATACTTCTTGGGGAAAACCGGTGATTATTACAGATTGGGGACCAGACCGATGCTCCCTCTGCTCCCACATGTCTCCTCAGACTCCAGACTCTCAGGGCTGACCCACAACTTTTAATAGATTATAGTTATGGGGAGCACATGGACCTACTCTGCAGGTGTAATGCAACAGAGATCTGCAGTACTTTAAAATTAAAACAATGTTTATGAAACCAGTTAACACTTTATAAACCCACGGTAAACATCTTAACAACTATCAACACCAATAAATCCCCCAAAGAATACAGTACTCTATAAGTAATTCTTAATCTTTCCTTGCAACATCCATAAGACAAAAAAGAACCCTTTTTACAGAAAGACATCAGGTTTAACTTCACTACTGAGAACAGTTACCACTTCGAAATCATCAAATGAACATTCTTTAGCTTGCAGAGATTCATACACTTGCTGTGACTGCAGCTTCTCCAAATCTAAAACTAAATAAACACACCCAGACAGGGTGTAGCAGACAGGCCAGAGCGAAAGTAAAAGCAGACAGACAGCCCAGCTCCTCCCACACTCTGACATCACTGATAAACACCCATTTCTTAAGGTACATCCACTACAGCTATTTTATAAACACCCATTTCTTAAAGGTACTCTCACATGACATTACGGAGTAAGTTTTTGACCTGTATGTGTCTTAGCTCGTTTCCTTTTGACAATTGGAACCTCTCCGTGAGTTCCCCCAGGGTCGCTACTCTGTCGTCTGTGTACATGTCCCTAACCGTTAGTGTCCCCTTGTCCTGTCTCCACCTTTTGAAGGTGGTGTCCAGTGTTGTGGGAGTAAACCTGTGGGTGTTGCAAATGGGGGCCATCGTGGATATTTTGGTCTGGCCAAAGTGTTGCCTCATCTGGTACCATGTCCGGTGCGTGGCTGCCACCACTGGGCTGCTGGAGTGCTTGGTTGGGAGGGGGTGGGAGTGCGGTTGTGACTAGGGCTCGGCGGGATGTCCCTGTGCAAGAAATCTCCTCCATCCTCACCCATTCTGCTCCTGGTTCCTTCACCTATCCCCTCACTCTTTCTGCTGTGGCCTTCCAGTGGTAGGTGTAGGTTTGGGAGGGCCATGCCTCACATCTTCCTTTTCCTTTGTAGGATGATCTTTAGGATCCTCGTGTCTCCCCACCTCGTCATCCCCCCCCCCCCCACACACACACAAATGGCATGATTAGTTTGTCAACCTTGTTCAAGAAGGCCTTGGGCGTGTAGAGCGGGATGGATCCGAACAGGAAGAGGAACATGGGCAGTATGTTCATTTTGATCGTCTGCACTCTCCCCGCCAAAATCCGAGACAATTGACACTGGACACCTCCTGGGAGGAAATTGAGAGCAGGTCATGTGACTGCGGTCTTAGCTTTGTGTAAGGTGGAGAGGCCATAAAATCTGAGGCTTGGAAAGGTTATAAAAACTGGGAATAATCAGCACATCTGGCCAACATCTGTGGAGAGAGACAAACTGAGTTGGCGGGTAGGATTTAATGTTCCCTGGAGGTGGACTGGGAGGCAGGGCCCCCATAATGAGGTGGGGTGAAGATCCCATTGTTTTCCCGACTCTCCCAATTGGCCTGGGGTGGGAAGGGTCGAGGGTAGCCTTTGGGCCCTGAAATGGCCGTTTAAGGGCCTCCTTCCATGGCCACTCGTATTCAATTACGGTGGGCGACAACCATGTCATGTGGGCAAATTGTCAGGTCAACCCTGGTGGGCATGTCCTGCCTGACCTTGGGTGGGTTGACCTTCTTCTTGGGCATCTGTGCCCAATGGCAGGACCCTCTGTTGTCAAGTGAGGGATCTGGGAGTTGACAGGCTCTCCACCCTTTAACGCAAGCCCTTGCCCCCTCCCTTACTGAGGCCTCGCTGAATGACCGCTCACCTCCATCTGGGGGCACTAGTGATAATCTTCAGCTTTGGGCTTCCTGCAGTACTGGGAGTGACCACCTCTCCCAGTGGCGCTGCCGGGAATGGATAGCTGCCAGCCTCCCATTGGCAGAATGTGTGGTGGGAAATTGCCCCTGGTGGAGCCAGCAACCCTGATGTCAGCCAGGCAGCTGCTTAATTGCGATTTAATCACACCTGGGTGCTCAGAAATGGCCTTGGAAGGTTTACCGAGAGCTCTCCAGCCGGTGGAAGGCCCCACCCAATGTTTTAGGTCAATGGCCTTTGATAAGAACTGGGAAAAGTTAAAAATGGAAGAAATTTAAGCAAGTGAAAGTGGGGAAGGGTGGAAAGCACAGGGTGTACGTCATGACGATTGGTGGATCATAGAAACATAGAAAATAGGAGCATGAGGAGGCCATTCGGCCCTTCAAGCCTGCTCCACCATTCATTATTGAATGGCGAAGCAGACTCGATGGGCCGAGTGGCCTAATTCTGCTCCTATGTCTTATGGTCTTATGACTGATCATCGAAGTCAATAGCCTAATCCCGCTTTCCCCCCATATATTTTGATCCCTTCAGCCCCAAGAGCTATATCCAACTCCTCCGTGAAAACATACATTGTTTTGACCTCAACTACATTCTGCAGTAGCGAATCCCACAGACTCACCACTCTCTGGGTGAAGACATTTCTCCTCATCTCTGTCCTTAGTGGTCTACCCCCTATCCTCAGACTGTGACCCCAGGTTCTGGGATCCCCCCCCCCCCCCCACCCCGCCATCGGAAACGCGCTAGGTCTCCAACAAGGGCGGCACGGTAGCACAGTGGTTAGCACCGTTGCTTCACAGCTCCAGGGTCCCAGGTTCGATTCCCGGCTTGGGTCACTGCCTGTGCGGAGTCTGCACGTTCTCTCCGTGTCTGCGTGGGTTTCCTCCGGGTGCTCCGGTTTCCTCCCGCAAATCCCGAAAGACGGGCTGTTAGGTGAGTTGGACATTCTGAATTCTCCCTCTGTGTACCCCAACAGGCGCCGGAATGGGGCGACATGGGGATTTTCACAGTAACTTCATTGCAGTGCTCATGTCAGCCTACTTGTGAAACTAATAAAGATTATAAAAATTACGTGCTGTATAAGATTGGCCCGATCGGTAATATCGTAAATAGCGCTTGAGCCATTTGCTCACCGTGTAATCTTGATGCCAAAATAGGGAGTTAGCAAAGCACTCCTGTGGGCTAATGGCTAATCTGATCAGACCATTGCTCGCTGTATATGACAAGCTTACAAATGGGCCCAAATTCACCGCGTCCAGGCCTGAAATGTGCTCAGTCTATCTCAGATCACCCTGGAAGGGTAATATGTCTCATATCTGAGCCACAGGTGAGATTAATCGTTCCATGCTGTGTCTGTGTAATAAAAGGCAGAGAGTAGCAATGGAAGGGTGTAGTCAGAGGCTTTTTCACAGGGTAGAGGGGTCAATTACTAGGGGGCATAGTTTTAAGGTGCGAGGGGCAAGGTTTAGAGGAGATGTACGAGGCAAGGTTTTTACACAGAGGGTAGTGGGTGCCTGGAACTCGCTGCCGGAGGAGGTGGTGGAAGCAGGGACGATAGTGACGTTTAAGGGGCATCTTGACAAATACATGAATAGGATGGGAATAGAGGGATACGGACCCAGGAAGTGTAGAAGATTTTAGTTTAGACGGGCGGCATGGTCGGCGCAGGCTTGGAGGGCCGAAGGGCCTGTTCCTGTGCTGTACTTTTCTTTGTAACACGAGTGACGCTCTCCACTAACGGGAGGCTGCTGTCAGCCCCACCCAGGTCCTGCTGCCCATCGCACAGGTGAGCAATGTGGTTTATGAATTTCATGCCAGTGTGATGCCAGCTACAGAAGCCGTACATCCCAATGACTGGCTGATCGTCCCAAACATTACGCCCCTTCAGATATTCACGAAAGGCAGAGTACAGATCACACCCAACTAAGCCATGCTTACAATGCTCACGATATAGTATCCAACATAGGATGTGATTTCATGATTGCACAACGCCTGCTGAACAATCACAATTGTGTGAAGAATTATACTAACAATCAATTTACGATTATCAGTCAGGCTCACTATGTGGCTCACTTATACTTGCTAGAAGCTGCATATATTCAGATGCAGGACGTCTCCTCTTCAGACAAAAGGAGCGTGTCCAGGCATTGCGCCTTTTTGAATTAAGCAAAACATGAGAGTCAATAGCTCCCTGGTGCATTGCTTATGGCAACATCTCAACCGATCAGAGTCCACTTGCCAACCAATCAGCAACCTTTTCTCATGCAGTATAAATTGTTTCTCCCTTTGAAATTTGTTATTCTTGCATCTATCCAGTTGACTGCATGACAAAAAGATTCGACAGAGCGTCTTTTTTTTCATAAATACTTAAGTTCTGTCCTACCAAGCAATTAGTTGTTTATTAATAGTATTTAATTGTACCTAGTTGGTGGGAATTGACTGCTGATTCAGTTGTGTTCCTGTGCATGGGGTTAGGAGGCGCATGTTTGTGATTTGAACCGCCGTAAATAAATGCTTCTGGACCTTGTGTAAAGATTGGCTCCAGTTCTATCCTTCACCATTTGACCTTCGGTGATCCACGTTGGCCCAGTGGAGAGGATGGTGAGGACTATTCCATTGTTTTGACATTGTACTGTGTCCTCCGACAGATGGTCTGGGAGAACGGCTGCACTGTGATCGTCATGCTTACCCCTCTGGTGGAAGATAGCATTAAGCATTGTGACCGCTACTGGCCAGATGAAGGCTCGTCTCTCTACCACATCTACGAGGTAGGCTGAGCGGTGTAACTCGCATTGGAAGCACTTCGGAGAAAGTTCACTCAGCTGATTCCTGGGAAGGGCTTGTCTAATGAGGAAAGGTTGAGCAGGCTGGACCTCAGCCGAGTTCAGGAGAATGGGACGTGAATCTTATTGAACCATACAGGATTCTGAGAGGATTGACAGGGTGGATGCAGGGAGGGACCTCGAGTTGGGAGAGTGGTTTCAGAATAAAGGGCCTTTTATTTGAGACCGAGATCAGGAGGAACTTCGTCTCTGGGTTGTTGGTGTCTGGAACTCCCTTCCCAGAGAGGTTCCCATGGAGGTTGCGCCATTGAATATATTCAAGACTGTGTTAGACAGATTTTTGATCAACAAGGGAGTCAAGGGTTGTGGGAGGGGGCAGAAAAGAAAGTGAAGTTAAGGGCACAATAAGATCAGCCATGATCGTATTAAATGGTGGAGCAGGCTCAAGAGGTTGAAAGGCCTTCTCCTGTTCCAATTTCTTCTCACAAAAACACGGTCAGAATAGAGCTCAAATAGAGAGGAAGATCGCTGTGACTCTGACATTAATTTTCAAATCCTCTCTGGCCACAGGAGAGGAACCAGAGGACAGGCGGACAGCCAATGGGGTACCATTAATGAAGAAGGGAAGTAGGGAAAAGCCGAGTAATTACAGGCCAGTGAGTCTTAACATCAGTGGTAGGGAAATTACTGGAAAATCTTCTGAGGGGCAGGATTAATCTCCACTTGGAGAGGCGAGGAATAATCAATGATAGCCAACGCGTCTTTGTCAAGGAGAGATTATGGGCTGGATTCTTCCCCACCCGCTGCCGGTAGAGGAATTCCGGATGTGACGGACAGTCTAGCCAATTGACCCATTTGCATCCTCTTCGTGGGCTGGGCACCGGATTCTCTGCATTTCCGTGATCCTCCGGCCCTCTGGACATCCCGAGATGATGAAAAGCAACGTATTCGTTCAAACCATTTGAATATTCCAAGGAGAATATTTCCTCATGGAAACATTGCAGGTCATGCACCGATGTTTTTTCCGTCCCTGGGAAGGGAAATGGTCGTTCAAACTCTGTCTCTCACCCTTTCCCGCTGCTTCCACAGGTCAATCTCGTCTCCGAGCACATCTGGTGCGAGGATTTCCTGGTCCGCAGTTTCTATCTGAAGAACCTGCAATCCCAAGAGACGCGGACTCTGACCCAGTTTCACTTCCTGAGCTGGCCGGCAGAGGGAATCCCGTCCTCCACCCGACCACTGCTGGACTTCCGCAGGTATGGAGAGATGGGGGGGGGGGGGGGGGGGGGGCAAACGGGGGCGTGAGAGCTCGGGGAATTGGCATGATTCAATAGGATGCAAGATTTCTCAGGCGGGAAGAGGAGAGGAGCCATAGAGCTAGATTTTTTTCATTCTCTTGTGAATTCCGTGCGTCACTAGCAAGGTCAGCGTTTGGATTGGATTTGTTTATTGCCGTGTGCCGAGGTGCAGTGAAAAGTATTTTTCTGCGAGCAGCTCAACAGATCATTTTTTAAAAAAAATAATTTTTATTGAAAGAGTTTTTCCATACAAACATTTACCCCTACTAATTTTTAAATTATTTACAACACAATCCCTCTAGGCAAATGTCCCTCCCTCGCCCGCCCTCTCGTGCGCACCAGTCCTCCCCCCCCCCCCCCCAGGCAACCTTAACAAACAAGGCAGCCTACAGTTTCAGACATGAGCAGCGAGCAGACTTGCCCGCGTTCCAGTCGTGCATGTCCCCCCACGACCCTTGCTGCCCCCCCCTCCCTCCCCCCCCCCCCTCCCTCCTCCCCCCCCCCCCCCCCTCCCTCCCCCCCCCCCCTCCCCCCCCTCCCCCGGGTTGCTGCTGCCACGACCCCGAACGTCTATCTCTGATCTAAAAAGTCAAGGAAAGGTTGCCACCGCCTGGAGAATCCCTGTACCGACCCTCTCAGGGCAAATTTGATCCTTTCTAGCTGAATATAGCTAGCCATATCGTTAATCCAAGTTTCAACGCTTGGAGGCCTCGCGTCCTTCCATTGAATTAATATCCTTCGTCGAGCCACTAGGGACGCAAAGGCCAGTATTCCGGCCTCCCTGGCCTCCTGTACCCCCGGTTCTACCCCGACCCCAAAGATCGCAAGCCCCCATCCTGGTTTGACCCTGGACCCCACCACCTTCGACACCGTCCTTGCCACCCCCTTCCAGAACCCTTCCAGCACCGGACATGCCCAGAACATATGCACATGGTTCGCTGGGCTTCCCAGACATCTGACACACCTGTCCTCACCCCCAAAGAACCGGCTCATCCTTGTCCCCGTCATGTGAGCTCTATGCAGCACCTTAAATTGAATGAGGCTCAGCCTCGCACACGAGGAGGAAGAATTGACCTTCTCCAGTGCATCCGCCCACGTCCCGTCTTCTATCTGCTCTCCCAGCTCCCCTTCCCACTTGGCTTTCAGCTCCTCCCCTGATGCTTCTTCCGCCTCCTGCATTATCTTGTAGATGTCTGATATCTTCCCCCCTCCGACCCAGACCCCCGAGAGCACCCTATCACTCGCCCCCTTACTGGGGAGCAGGGGGAACCCCTCCACCTGCCGTCTAGCAAATGCCTTCACTTGTAAATATCTGAACATATTACCCGGAGGGAGCTCAAACTTCTCCTCCAGCCCTCCCAGGCTCGCAAACCTCCCCTCTATAAACAGGTCCTTCAGCTGCCGTATGCCCACCCTGTACCAGCTCTGAAATCCCCCGTCGATGTTCCCCGGGATGAATCTATGGTTCCCTCTTATTGGCGCCGCCAACAGACCTCCCATTTCCCCCCTGTGTCGCCTCCACTGCCCCCATATCTTGAGGGTGGCCGCCACCACCGGGCTCGTGGTGTACCTCGTGGGGGGGGGCTCAACAGATCATTAAGTGCATGAAAGAAAAGAAAAGAAAAGAAAATACATAATAGGGCAACACAAGATACGCAATGTAACTACATAAACACCGGCATCGGGTGAAGCGTTAATGAGGTCAGTCCATAAGAGGGTCATTTAGGAGTCTGGTGACAGCGGGGAAGAAGCTATTTTTGAATCTATTCGTGCAAGTTCTCAGACTTCTGTATCTCCTGCCCGATAGAAGAAGTTGGAAGAGTGAGTTAGCCGGGTGGGAGGGGTCTTTGATTATGCTGCCCGCTTTCTGGGGCTGGTTTAGCTCACAAGGCTAAATCGCTGGCTTTTAAAGCAGACCAAGCAGGCCAGCAGCACGGTTTGATTCCCGTACCAGCCTCCCCGGACAGGCGCCGGAATGTGGCGACTAGGGGCTTTTCACAGTAACTTCATTGAAGCCTACTTGTGACAATAAGCGATTTTCATTTTCATTTCCCCAGGCAGCGGGAGGTGTAGATGGAGTCAATGGATGGGAGGCAGGTTCGTGTGTTCTGGGCTATGTTAATGACTGTCTGAAGTTTCCTGCAGTCTTGGGCCGAGCAGTTGCCGTACCAGGCTGTGATGCAGCCAGATAGGATGCTTTCTATTCTATTTCCTACCCATCCCGAATTAAGCCTTTTTACTGAGTGTCTTTTCCGACCATTTCAGAGGGCAGTAAAGGATCAACCACATTGCTGTGAGTCTGGAGCCACCTATAGGCCAGACCAGGTAAAGGTGGCAGATTTCCTTCCCGTAAGGAGCATCATTGCACCGGGTGGTGATGGTTTCATACTCACCAGATACGTTAATTATTGAATTTAAATTCCACCAGCTGCCATGTCACCAGAGCATTAGCCTGGGTCTCTGGATTACATGGGATGAAAGCAAATGACTGCGGATGCTGGAATCTGAAACCATAGAGAAAATGCTGGAAAATCTCAGCAGGTCTGGCAGCGTCTGTAGGGAGAGAAAAGCTTTGACAAAGGGTCATCTGGACTCGAAACGTCAGCTGTTCTCTCTCCCTACAGATGCTGGCAGACCTGCTGAGATTTTCCAGCATTTTCTCTTTGGTTTCTGGATTACATGATCAGTGATAATTACTACTTTGCCACAATCGCCTCATCAATGCCATTGCAATACTGAGCCCATGACAATTTAGTCCAAAATCATAATTTAATTGACAACCACAGCTATTGGAATATTAACATAAGGGATGTAAGGATGGCAGGACCACACGGCCAGGTGGAGTGCATGTCCTGTAATATGTGGGAAGTCGTGGAAGCTACCGGTGATGACTTAAACAAAGACATGTGCAGGAAGTACTGAAACTTGAGCTCCGGGTTTCAGAACTATAGCGCAATCAGAGCCTGAGAGCTACGTGAATAACACATTCAGAGAGGTGGTCACATTTCAGATGAGGCAGTCCAAATGAGCTAGGCAGGTAATGCACAGACACAGTGGGCTGAATGGCCTCTCTATGTGCTGTAACCGTTCTATGGTTCTAGCTCTTTACAGAAGCAGCTCAATCCAAATTAAATTGAAGGGAAAGAAAATAAGATTCTAGGAACATAGGAATAGGAGGAGGCCATTCAGCCCCTTGGAGTCTGTTCTGCTGCCACTCAGTGAAATCATGCAGGATTTGCAGTTTAACGCCATACACACGTCTTTGCCTATATCCCATTGCAACTTTGGATGACAAAGATCCATCGGTCACATTTTTAAAATTAACAGATGATGGCTTATAAATTGTTGCCCATCCCTAATTGCCCTTTGCGAAGCTGGTGGTGAGCTGCCTTCCAGAATCGCTCCAGTCTATGTGGTGTAGGTACACCCACAGTGCTGTTAGGGCGGGTGTTCCAGGAGTTTCATGCAGCAACAATGACTGTTTCTACCACCCTTTCCCCGGAATCATTCTGGTGACCCTCCTCTGAACTGTCCCCAATGCCACCACATCGTTCCTCAAATAAGGAGGCCAAAACTGGACACTCCAGATGTGGTCTCACCAACACCCTATACAATTGCAACAACACTTCTCTAGGAACATAGAATTTACAGTGCAGAAAGAGTCCATTCGGCCCATTGGAAAGAGCACCCTACTTAAGCCCACGCCGCCACCCTACCCCCGTAACCCAGTAACCCCACTTAACCTTTTGGACACTAACTGGCAATTTATCGTAGAATTTATAATAGAATTTACAGTGCTGAAGGAGGCCATTTGGCCCATCGAGTCTGCACCGGCCCTTAGAAAGACTACCCAGCCCAAGCCCGCGCCTCCACCCTATCCCCATAACCCAGTAACCCCACTTAACCTTTTTGGACACTAAGGGCAATTTATCATGGGCAATCCACCTAACCTGCACATCTTTGGACTGTGGGAGGAAACCGGAGCACCCGGAGGAAACCCACGCAGACACGGGGAGAACGTGCAGACTCCGCACAGACAGTGACCCAAGCCGGGAATCGAACATAGGACCCTGGAGCTGTTAGGAAGCAGTGCTAACCACTGTGCCACCCCTTTTCTACTCTAGTCCTTTTGCAATAAACGCAAACATTCCATTTGCCTTTCTAATTACAGTCTGTACCTGCATACTGACTTTTTTCAATTCATGAACAAAGACACCCAGATCCCTCTGTCCAGGCACATCTTGAATCTGCTTTCCATGGAGATAATCATTTGCCTTTCTATTTTTTTGGCCAAAATGGGTAACCTCACACTTATCCACATTAAACTCCATCTGCCAAACTGTGGGCCAATCTCCTCACCTATCTATATACGGGCAGCATGGTAGCATTGTGGATAGCACAATCGCTTAACAGCTCCAGGGTCCCAGGTTCAATTCCGGCCTAGGTCACTGTCTGTGCGGAGTCTGCACATCCTCCCCGTGTGTGCGTGGGTTTCCTCCGGGTGCTCCGGTTTCCTCCCACAGTCCAAAGATGTGCAGGTTAGGTGCATTGGCCATGAAAAATTGCCCTTAGTGTCCAAAATTGCCCTTAGTGTTGGGTGGGGTTACTGGGTTATGGGGATAGGGTGGAGGTGTTAACCTTGGGTAGGGTGCTCTTTCCAGGAGCCGGTGCAGACTCGATGGGCCGAATGGCCTCCTTCTGCACTGTAAATTCTATGATATGCCTGTGAAATCTTCATCTCCTCTTCACTGCCTGCTTTCTCACCTATTTTAGTATCATGCACAAAATTTGCTATGTTACACTCTGTTCCTGCTTTGAGATCATTTATATAGATTGTAAACAGTTGAGGTCCAAGGACTGAACCCTGCGGCACCCCGCTTGTTACAGTTCACCAGCCAGAGAACAACCTATTCATCCCGATCCCCTGCTTTCTCTTGGTCAGCCAATCCTCAACCCAAACTAGTACCCGACCCCCAACCCCCTGAAATCTCACCTTCTGGAACAGCCATATCAAAGGCCTTCTCGATGTCTAGATATACTACATCCACAGGTTCCCCATTGTCTACCTTGCTGGTTACGTCCTCAAAGAACTCAAGCACGTTTGTCAAGCATGACTTACCCTTCATAAAACCATACTGAACAATGGTGGATTGAACTTTGTCTTTCCAAATGTTCAGTCATCTCTTTAATCATCGATTCCAGCAACTTGCCCACCACAGAGGTCAAGCTAACCAATCATTAGTTTCCTACTTTTTGCCTCTCTCCCTTTTTGAATATGGGCATCACATTAGTGTGTTTCCAATTCACCAGGACCCTTACAGAATCCAGGGAATTCTGAAATATCATAACCAATGCATCCACTATCTCCGCTGCCAGCTCCCTTAATATACTAGGGTGCAGGCCATCAGGCCTTGGAGACTAATATGCCCTTAATCCCATTAGTTTATTCAATACTGTCTCCCGAGTGATGGTTATTGCACCAAGTTTCTCTGCATTAACTGCAGTTTTTGTAAAATTTTTATTATCTTCTACTGTGACGAGAGAGGCAAAATATTGGTTCAGTGCCTCCGCCATCTCTGTGTTCCCCATTATTACCTCACCAGTATCGTCCTCTAAAGGGTCAACATTTACTTTAACTATTCTCTTCCTCTTTATATATTTATAGAAGCTTTTGGCATCAGTGTTTATGTTTTCTGCTAGTTTCCTTTGATAGTTCATCTTATATCTTATCATTTTATTTTTCATTTCCTTTTGCTGAACATTAGAGTTCTCCCAATCCTCCAGCTGATCACTCGCTTTTGCAGTATGGTATAACCTAGCTTTTCCCTTTATACCTTCCTTGACTTCCTTGCTTAGCCATGGAACATTTTTGTCCCTGCTACAATTCCTCTTGGAATGTACTTTAGGGAAATGATACTTCTTTCCAGGAGTAAATCCACACAAAAACAGAGATCGTATAGTAAAAGAAACTTTATTATTAACGCAGTATTAAACTACCTGAACCTTACAGAAATATAGCTGACAATTGCCAGTTAAACAATGCTCAGCCATAAAAGGAACCACATGAACTTCCGACTGAGACCTTCTTTGCTTCCAATCAAGCAAAACACAACACAGGTCAAAAAACACATTGAAATATGTGATAGGGGCAGCAGGGTAGCATGGTGGTTAGCATAAATGCTTCACAGCTCCAGGGTCCCAGGTTCGATTCCCGGCTGGGTCACTGTCTGTGTGGAGTCTGCACGTCCTCCCCCTGTGTGCGTGGGTTTCCTCCGGGTGCTCCGGTTTCCTCCCACAGTCCAAAGATGTGCGGGTTAGGTGGATTGGCCATGCTAAATTGCCCGTAGTGTCCTAATAAAAGTAAGGTTCAGGGGGGGGTTGTTGGGTTACAGGTATAGGGTGGATACGTGGGTTTGAGTAGGGTGATCATGGCTCGGCACAACATTGAGGGCCGAAGGGCCTGTTCTGTGCTGTACTGTTCTATGTTCTAGAGTTAACAAACACAGGATTATTTACTCTGTATCTAATCCCGTGCTGTACCTGTCCTGGGAGTGTTTGATGGGGACAGTGTAGAGCGAGCTTTACTCTGTATCTAATCCCGTGCTGTACCTGTCCTGGGAGTGTTTGATGGGGACAGTGTAGAGCGAGCTTTACTCTGTATCTAATCCCGTGCTGTACCTGTCCTGGGAGTGTTTGATGGGGACAGTGTAGAGTTAGCTTTACTCTGTATCTAACCCTGTGTTGTACCTGTCCTGGGAGTGTTTGATGGGGACGGTGTAGAGGGAGCTTTACTCTGTATCTAACCCCGTGCTGTACCTGTCCTGGGAGTGTTTGATGGGGACAGTGTAGAGGGAGCTTTACTCTGTTTCTAATCCTGTGCTGTACCTGTCCTGGGAGTATTTGATGGGAACAGTGTAGAGGGAGCTTTACTCTGTATCTAACCCCGTGCTGTGCCTGTCCTGGGAGTGTTTGATGGGGACAGTGTAGAGGGAGCTTTACTCTGTATCTAACCCCGTGCTGTACCTGTCCTGGGAGTGTTTGATGGGGACAGTGTAGAGGGAGATTTACTCTGTGTATAAACACGTGTTGTACATTCGCTGCCCACAGTGATTTGCCCAGGTTTACAGGGGTCAATTTTCATCTCATTTTGAACACACTGTATAGGGAACAGCTGTTGGATGCATTGGTTCCTCCCTGTTGATTACCAAGGAGAGTGAAATATTTGGGAGGGGGAGGGTTTGATAAATCCTGTTCTGTACCTGCTCCTGCAGAATTCCCCCCTGGTGAGCCTGGATAAGATCACTCCTCATATACCTCATGTCTGACCCCCAAAAACCTGACACTCACCAAAAAGCTTTAACCAGGTGGTAAAAGCACTGATTAGCGATACCCCGGTAAACTGTCTGATGTCACATTGTTTCTGCTTTATTGGTTGTTGGCTGCTACCTCTGCTCCTTTACTGAATAAGAATTGGATGAACAAGGTAAGGAACTAACCTGTCTGTGCCGTTACTAGCCAGGAACGTACACTGTGGGCCGCTGTTGACGCCTGCTTTCCAGCTAACCGCTCCTTCCTCCCTCTTTGACCAGCATTAACGTGGCGATGGCCGCCTTCCGCGACACTCCTTTCTTATGGCTCCCAGTGTCATTTTTGTGATTTGCAGCTAGTAATCTCAAGGTCCAGTTGCATAGTCACAAAAGTGATCATTGGCAGCTGTGTCTGCTGCATGGTGCATGGCGGAAGCAGCACTGCTCTGTGTGCCCTTTGACCTCCTCCTGCTGCTGCGCGAGAACGGTTGCTTCGCGGTTTGAGGGAGTAAGCGCCGGTTTTACCGTTTGGAGAGGTGTCCCCCCCCCGGAGGTGCAAAGGGAGGGCTAGGCTGCCGGAGGTGCATTTGGCCACCTCACCACTCACTCCCCCCCCCCCGCCCAAAAACACTCCACCCGACTCACCCAGTGAATGAATGCCAGAACTCTCCCCAGGTTACTGCAGCTCCCCCGCGTCCTGTCCAATATTTATCCTTAAGCCAACATTACAAAAAAGCAGATTTTCTGGCCTTCAGCACATCCCTGTTTTTGGGAGCTTGCCGTTGTACTTCTGACATCACGACGAGTGATTGTGTTACTAAAAAATTGTGATCATAGAATTTACAGTGCAGGAGGAGGCCATTCGGCCCATCGCGTCTGCACCGGCTCTTGGAAAGAGCACCCTACCCAAGGTCACCACCTCCACCCCATCCCCATAACCCACCCAACACTAAGGGCAATTTTGGACACTAAGGGCAATTTATCATGGCCAATCCACCTAACCTGCACATATTCGGACTGTGGGAGGAAACCGGAGCACCCGGAGGAAACCCACGCACACACGGGGAGGATGTGCAGACTCCGCACAGACAGTGACCCAAGCCGGGAATCGAACCTGGGACCCTGGAGCTGTGAAGCGATTGTGCTATCCACAATGCTACCGTGCTGCCCAAAGTGCTGCAAATATCTCCTTTTCACAGATATATATAATCCAAGTTTCTTTGAAAGTTCCTCCTGAATCTGCTTCCAGCGCCCATTCCAGCAGCGCCTTCCGGGTCACAACACCTCCCTGAGTTCGGAAATAAAATTCTCCTCATCTTCCCTCTGGCTGCCGACCCTCCTCCAGTTAGCTAGAAGGTTTCTCCCGAACAATCAATCGTTATTTTGAACATCCTGCCTTAACCTGCTTGAATTTTGTATTGTTGAAAGTTGTTGTTTGAGGTGTAACTGTGCCCCCTGTGTGCTGGGTCTCTGCGAAAGGTGGAGAGCGAATGGATGCTGGTACAGCGGCCTAGCGATTCACTCACAGCCTGACCTTCCTAATATACGACACCCTCCTGCTTCAGCTATACAAAGAAATGAACAGCCTCCTCTGGCACATGATGGAGGGAGGGATGGAAGGATATGTTAGTGGGGCCCAGGTGAAGGGTGGAATGGGAGGTGGCTCACGTGAAGCAGAAACACCAGAATGGTCCGGTTGGGCTGAATGGCCTGTTTCTCTGCTGTAAATCCGAGGTAATGTTTTTTTTTCCTGTCCTGCAGGAAAGTGAACAAGTGCTACAGAGGCCGTTCCTGCCCCATCATCGTTCACTGCAGGTGAGGACCTTTCACTGAAATTCCTCTGACTGCATTCAACTTCTGTGAGTGACAAACAACTCCTTTGTTAAGAGAAACGTTTTTCAAATGAGGCTGCACACTCGTGAGATTTGGGATGACCAACAAGGCAGGGGAATACACAACGATGCTAGGTCGCTAGGAAGTACAGAGGATCAGATGGTGTGCATGTCCGTGGATCCCGAAAGACAGCAGGACAGGTCGATTAGGGAGTTAGAAAGGAATATGGGATACTTGCCTTTATTAACCGAGGCGGAGAAATTAAGTAAGAAGTCTGACAACACCAGGTTAAAGTCCAACAGGTTTGTTTCGAATCTCTAGCTTGGAGTGGATTGGATTGGATTTGTTTATCGTCACGTGTACCGAGGTACGGTGAAAAGTATTTTTCTGCGAGCAGCTCAAACAGATCATTAAGTACATGAAATGAAAAGGAAATAAAATAAAATACATAATAGGGCAACACAACACAACACATATGGTGTAAAGACAACAATCTCTCCCTCAACGTCAGCAAAACTAAAGAGCTGGTCATTGACTTCAGGAAGCAATGTACTGTGCACACCCCTGTCAGCATCAACGGGGCCGAGGTTGAGATGGTTAGCAGTTTCAAATTCCTAGGGGTGCACATCACCAAAAATCTGTCCTGGTCCACCCACATCGATGCTACCACCAAGAAAGCACAACAGCGCCTATACTTCCTCAGGAAACTAAGGAAATTTGGCATGTCCACATTAACTCTTACCAACTTTTACAGATGCACTATAGAGAGCATCCTCTCGGGCTGCATCACAGCCTGGTATGGCAACTGTTCGGCCCAGGACCGCAAGGAACTTCAGAGAGTCGTGAATACCGCCCAGTCCATCACATGAACCTGCCTCCCATCTATTGACTCCATCTACACCTCCCGCTGCCGGGGGAAAGCGGGCAGCATAATCAAGGATCCCACCCACCCGGCTTACTCACTTTTCCAACTTCTTCCATCGGGCAGGAGATACAGAAGTCTGAGAACACGCACGAACAGACTCAAAAACAGCTTCTTCCCCATTGTCACCAGACTCCTAAACAACCCTCTTATTGACTGACGTCATGAACACTATACCCTGTATGCTTCATCAACAAACTTAATTTGTTTTTTAATTTAGAGGAGCCAGTTATTTTTTGCCAGTTAAAGGGCGATTTAGTCAATCCACCTACCCTGCACATTTTTGGGTTGTGGGGGTGAGACCCACACAGACACGGGGAGAATGTGCAAACTCCACGTGGAGAATGACCCAGGGCCGGGATCGAACCAGAGTCCTGGGCAGGGGAACATAAATTTAATGGGTAAATTTGGAAATAAATGCTAATCCCATCAATAATGAAAAACCCATCTGGTTCACTAATGTCCTTTAGGGAAGGAAATTTGCCGTCCTTACCCGGTCTGGCCTACATGTGACTCCAGACCCAAAGCCATGTGGTTACCCTGTGAAATGGCCTAGCAAGCCACTCAGTTATATCAAAGCATGAGGTAAGAACCACGATGGCGGCCAAGAATGTGACTCGCCACCAATTTCTCAAGGACAATTAGGGATGGGCAATAAATGCTGGCCTCACCTATGATGCTCACATAGGGTTCAAGGGAAGGAGTGGGCCACATTACCCTGAACCAAAGAAAAGCAAACTCCCTTAAAATTCTCCTCTGCACACTCTCCAAGATGCAGACATCTTCCTAAAGTGCAATGACCAGCATTTAGACATCGTACTCGAGCTAAGACCTAACCAGTGATTTAACTCAACAGGTATGGTAGCGTCTGCGGCGGGAGAAACAAAGTTGAACCTTTGCTATGGGAGAGGTGTTTTCAGAACCCCAAAATGTATCGTGGAGTTCAACCAACCTCTCCCTTTAATATATTGTTGCTTTTGAAGCACACGGCTTGGTCTCCAGGTGTGGTATTACAATTATGGACACGTGGGTTTTTAAACACAAAACAATGTTTATTCTATGAATTCAACTTAACCTTTTTAAATAAACATTGGATCCCTTAACACCCCTTACTTCAAAGATAACCCCAAAAATAATACAACACTAAATAATCCCTCAGAATGTTCCTTCAAACCTCCAACAGACATAGGGCGCGATTCTCCCAAACCGGGAGAAATCGTAAGGCTGGCGTCAAACCCGGGCGGGTTTGACGCCAGCCCCCCCCCCTTCCCGACCGGGAACCGATTCTGGTCCCCGGTCGGGGCTAGCAGCCCGACGCCGTAAGCTCCGGCATCACGGGCTTAACGAATTTCGTTAAGCCCGCTTGCCCGAGTTAGCGCCGGCTGACGCGTCATATGACGTCAGCCGCGCATGCGTGGATTGGAAGACTCCAACCCGCACATGCGCGGATGACGTCATCGCGTATTTGCGCGAAACCCGCGCATGCGCGGGCCGGGATGCCCCTCAGCCGCCCCGCGAATGGATACTGTGGGGCGGCGGAAGGACAAATAGTGCGCGGGCATCGGGCCCGCTGCCCGCGATCGGTGCCCACCGATCGCGGGCCCATGGCACCCTTGGCACGGCCGTGGTACTGCCGTGCCAATCGGTGCCATGGTTATAAAATGCGAGTGTTTATGGCCGTTTTTACGAACGGCCAGACCAGGTGTGTTTGCCGTTCGTAAAAACAGCCGTAAAGGGCTGGGAACTCGGCCCATCTATCAGCTGTGAATCGCTGCCGGCCGTAAAAAAACGGCGGCAGCGATTCGTGTCGGGAGTTGGGCGTGGGGGGGGGGGAGAATAGCGGGAGGGCGTCGGAACAGCGTGGCCGTAAAATTTTACGAGCCACGCTATTCTCCGCACCGTCGGGAGTGCGGAGAATCTCGCCCTTAACACCTTTAAACAGAAACACATCAGGTTAAAGACATTACTATTATGAGTTTAAATCACCCAAATGATTCAGAGATAGTCTTTCCTGGCAGAGATCACAGCAGATCCAGCTCACTGCAAACACAGACACACCCAAGCTCTTTTCCTCAAAACTGAAACTAAAACTCCCAAAAAGCTCAGCTCAACTACCCCCACCCTCTGACATCACTTCAGTAATATGATCTGCTCCATTTCTTAAAGGTACATTGCTTAAACATCCATTTCTTAAAGGTACTCTCACATGACACCTTCGAGTCTGTTCAACTCTTCTTTCCAACTCTATTCTACTGGAGGAGTCACATTGGACTCAAAACGTTAGCTCAGTTTGTCTCTGCAGACACAACCAGACGTGCTGGGTTTTTCCAGCACTCTCCGTTTTTATTTCAGATATGCAACCTCTGCAGTATTTGGCTTTTATTGTAATGTCTCCTGCGGTTGACCCAGTTGTGTTAATTTTGCAGTGACGGGGCCGGAAGAACAGGAACGTACACCTTAATCGATATGGTCCTCAACAGAATGTCAAAAGGTAACTATCAAGTGGGCTGTATGGCTCTCCAGCTTCTGTCCCCATGTCCCCCTTCTCATTTGCTGTAAGCTCCGCGTCATCCTCATCCTCAAAGTGAGGGCATTGGAGTTGGCCACTGAAGCAATAGGGATTGGGAATAATTGAAAATGTTAGGAAGGAGATTAGAGGTAATATTGGAAGGTAGTGCAGAGCAAGCTTTACTGTGTATCTAATCCGGTACAGTAACTTACCTGGGAGTGTTTTATGGGGACAATGTAGAGGGAGCATTACTCTGTTTCTAATCCGTGCTGTACCTGTCCTGGGAGTGTTCGATGGAGACAGTGTAGAGGGAGCTTTACTCTGTTTCTAATCCGTGCTGTACCTGTCCTGGGAGTGTTTGATGGGGACAGTGTAGAGGGAGCTTAACTCTGTATCTCACCCCGTGCTGTACCTGTCCTGGGAGTGTTTGATGGGGACAGTGTAGAGGGAGCTTTACTCTGTATCTAACCCCGTGCTGTACCTGTCCTGGGAGTGTTTGATGGGGACAGTGTAGAGGGAGCTTAACTCTGTATCTCACCCCGTGCTGTACCTGTCCTGGGAGTGTTTGATGGGGACAGTGTAGAGGGAGCTTTACTCTGTATCTAACCCCGTGCTGTACCTGTCCTGGGAATGTTTGATGGGGACAGTGTAGAGGGAGCTTTACTCTGTATCTAACCCCGGGCTGTACCTGTCCTGGGAGTGTTTGATGGGGACAATGTAGAGGGAGCTTTACTCTGTATCTAACCCCGTGCTGTACCTGTCCTGGGAGTGTTTGATGGGGACAGTGTAGAGGGAGCTTTACTCTGTATCTAACCCCGTGCTGTACCTGCCCTGGGAATGTTTGATGGGGACAGTGTAGAGGGAGCTTTACTCTGTATCTAACCATGTGCTGTACCTGTCCTGGGAGTGTTTGATGGAGACAATGTAGAGGCAGCTTTACTCTGTATCTAACACCGTGCTGTACCTTTCCTGGGAGTGTTTGATGGAGACAATGTAGAGGCAGCTTTGCTCTGTATCTAACCCCGTGCTGTACCTGTCCTGGGAGTGTTTGATGGGGACAGTGTAGAGGGAGCTTAACTCTGTATCTCACCCCGTGCTGTACCTGTCCTGGGAGTGTTTGATGGGGACGGTGTAGAGGGAGCTTTACTCTGTATCTAACCCCGTGCTGTACCTGTCCTGGGAATGTTTGATGGGGACAGTGTAGAGGGAGCTTTACTCTGTATCTAACCCCGGGCTGTACCTGTCCTGGGAGTGTTTGATGGGGACAATGTAGAGGGAGCTTTACTCTGTATCTAACCCCGTGCTGTACCTGTCCTGGGAGTGTTTGATGGGGACAGTATAGAGGGAGCTTTACTCTGTATCTAACCCCGTGCTGTACCTGCCCTGGGACTGTTTGATAGGGACAGTGTAGAGACAGCTTTACTCTGTATCTATCCCCGTGCTGTACCTGTGCCGGGAGTGTTTGATGGAGACAGTGTAGAGGGAGCTTTACTCTGTATCTAACCCCGTGCTGTACCTGTCCTGGGTGTGTTTAATGGGAAGTGTAGATGAAGCTTTACTCTGTATCTAACCCCGTGCTGTACCTGTCCAGGGAATGTTTGATGGGGACAGTGTAGAGGGAGCTTTACTCTGTATCTAACCCATGCTGTACCTGTCCTGGGAGTGTTTGATGGGGACAGTGTAGAGGGAGCTTCACTCTGTATCTAATCCCGTGCTGTACCTGTCCTGGGAGTGTTTGATGGGGACAGTGTAGAGGGAGCTTTACTCTGTATCTAACCCCGTGCTGTACCTGTCCTGGGAGTGTTTGATGGGGACAGTGTAGAGGGAGCTTTACTCGGTATCTAACCCCGTGCTGTACCTGTCCAGCAGAGTGTTTGATGGGGACAGTGTAGAGGGAGCTTTACTCTGTATCTAACCCCGTGCTGTACATGTCCTGGGAGTGTTTGATCTACAGTGTAGAGGGAGCTTTACTCTGTATCTAACCCCGTGTTGTACCAGTCCTGGGAGTGTTTGATGGGGACAGTGTAGAGGGAGCTTTATTCAGTATCTAAGCTGTTTAATGCAGGAGTGTTTGACGCTGTCACTGGGTGTAAATTGTGGATTATTTTTCTGTTCCCCGCCTAATGTCCCTGTTAAATGCCGAACTCATTTCTGATGAAGGGTTTTACCTGAAACCATAACCGTGGCTTCTTATTACTCGAGTATTAATCCAGGGACCTGTATCAGCAGACCAAGGAACCAGCGTACGATTCTCATCCTGGCCGATTGAAAATTTGAATTTTGTTTTAAAAACCTGGAAGTAAACACGTAGGCGGAGAATCCTGCTGGCCTTTGGCAGTGTGGGTGTCTGTGCAACACCAGACCCATATCAATGTGCCTGATTCTTAACTTGCCCAATATATTAGCCAGGCCAGCCACCATTAGGAAGCCCACCAACATCTGCTGAAGGGACATTTAGGAAGAGACAATTAATAGTGTGGAGTGAGCCTCTCCACAGACCGAAAAATGAATAAGAATTTGAAACTACCAACTTCTGTTTCAGATTTCCAGCAGTAGTTTCTTTCTAACGTCCTGGGGATAAGTTTAACTTCGAGCGATGGAATGAAGTGACTGATATTGATGCGGCCGCCTGTTTGACATTGCTCACGAGTTCATTTCCATTAGCTTCAACAGATGAACTGACCATTAACCAAAATCAATATTTACCTCCATTGTACGATACTGATGGAAGTGGGTGGCAGGGTGCCACCTCACAGGGCCAGGGACCCGGGTTCAATTCTGGCCTCGGGTCACTGTCTGTGCGGAGTTTGTACTTTCTCCCCGTGCCGGCGTTGGTTCCGTCCGGGTGCTCCGGTTTCCTCCCACAGTCCAACGGTATGCAGGTTAGGTGGGGTTACAGGGATAGGCCGGAGGAGTGAGCCTAGATAGGGTGACCTGTCAGAGCACTTGGTGCAGACTCAATGGGCTGAATGGCCTCCTTCTGCACTGTAGGAACTCTATCAATTCTGCGGCCTATTTGTGTATTTAACCTACAGGTTTTACGTGACTATGTCTGTGTGTTACTGTTAATGGTGGAGCATGCCTTTACCATCCATAATCTCTTCAAACGTGTTTCTCATCTGGCCACTAGGTGTGAAGGAGATCGATATCGCTGCTACTTTAGAACACATACGAGATCAAAGGCCTGGCATGGTGCGCACTAAGGTACATCCCTTAATCCTGCTGGAGTTTGGGAGTTATTGGAGTGTCTATCAGTAATCCCAACAGGATTGGCAAACTGGCAGTGACGTGATATTTGCGCCCTTAAGCTAAGCCACTCCCATTAGGGACAGTTGTGAAGACTCCTTGCCTGCCATTCACGCCTATCACTAATAGCTAGGCTCTCCTATGGGCCCACAGTATAGCTCCATCTCGTGACCTCGAAAACACCAGTAACATAAAATGATACATCACAGAAGGGAGCCGTGCAGCCCATCTTGCCTGTGCTAGCCCTTTGAAAGAGCTATTCAATTAATCCCCCCCCCCGCTCTTGCTCCTTAGCCCTGCAGTTTTTTTCTGTCCAAGTATTTATCCAAATTCCCTGGAAATTTCTTACTCAATCTGTTTCCACTGCCCTTTCAAACAGCACATTCCAAATCTTAACTTGCAGTGTAAAAATATTTCTTTTGATCCCCCTCTGGATTTTTTTGCCAAATGTTTTAAATCTGCGGCCCCTGGCTGCCCACTCTCCTGCTCATGGAAACATCCCGGGCTGCCGGCAAATCGGAGCATCCCGCCGGCGGACAATCCCGCCCAGTATCTCCTTAATTCCCCAGCGACACAGTGACTCCAGAAGAGGGAAGCACAGGGTCGCACAGCCACAACCGTGCATGCCTGCCTAGCTTTCCCACAGAATAATCCCTGCACTTCCAAGTAATTGCAGAACATCTGGGATCATTCTGGCAGATGCAACAAAGCCAGACAGGTTTCACCGTAACTTAAACGACACTGCAAGTGGCTGCATTTCTATAGCGCCTTTCGTGATCTCAGCACGTCCCAAAGTCAATTAGGTGCTGTCGAGAGTGGTCACTGTTGCAATGTAGAAATGCAGTAACCAATTTGCGCACAGCAAGCTCCCACAAAAGACAATGTGATGATCTGTATTTGGTGTTAGCGGAGTCTCCGGAACGGGGTCCTGAACCCATAAGACATAGGAGCAGAATGAGGCCACTCGTGTCCATTGAGCCTGCTCCGCCATTCAATCATGGCTGATATTTTTCTCATCTCCATTCTTCTGCCTTCTCCCCATAACCCCTGATCCCCTTATTGATCAAGAACCTATCTCTCTCTGTCTTAAAGACACTCAGTGATTTGGCCTCCACAGCCTTCTGCGGCAAAGAGTTCCACAGATTCACCACCGTCTGGCTGAAGAAATTCCTCCTCATCTCTGTTTTAAAGGATTGTCCCTTTAGGCTGAGATTGTGTCCTCTGGTTCTAGTTTTTCCTACAAGTGGAAACATCCTCTCCACGTCCACTCTATCCAGGCCTCGCAGTATCCTGTAAGTTTGAATAAGATCCCCCCCTCATCTTTCTAAACTCCAACGAGTACAGACCCAGAGTCCTCAACCGTTCCTCATACGACAAGTTCTTCATTCCAGGGATCATTCCTGTGAATCTCCTCTGGACCCTTTCCAAGGCCCCAGTACATCCTTCCTTAGATACGGGGCCCAAGATTGCTCACAATACTCCAAATGGGGTCTGCAGAGCCTTTAACAGCCTCAGAAGTACATCCCCGCTCTTATATTCCAGCCCTCTTGACATGAATGCTAACATTGCATCAATAAAGAACCCATGGCCTCCTGGCACAGGATGAGGGAGGGAGCTCTACCCGCTGCGCGGATGCCGGCAGTAACTAAAGGACATGGGTGTCGCTGACAGCTTTCGGATTCTAAACTAAGCCTCTCTTTGTTCTTGGCTCAGGATCAGTTCGAGTTTGCATTGACCGCCGTGGCAGAGGAAGTGAACGCCATTCTGAAGGCGCTGCCTCAGTGAACCCAACTCGTATCCGCTCAACAAGTGACCAGCCAGCCGTCGACGCTGCCTTGCTCTCCATCCCCTTCCCCTTCCCCCCCCCCCAATGCAGCCTGTAGCGTGTTTTGAGTCTTCTGTCACGTGTTTTGTGTCGCCTTGAAAACCGCAAAACGCAGTGCAGTAAACTTTCTACGAGGGGCATTCTCTTCACGCACCGAGACATAATGGGCCAGACTCTGTGAATGACACCTTGCGTTATTGATGGGTGAATGGGTACAGCAACTTTCGGGGGTGGGGCAACGGCGCTATTACTGACAGGTACCCATAAAGGTGGCTCTCCCAGATCATAGAATGGTCACAACACATCTCTGCCAAAGCAACTCAGCTGCTCTCACTCCCTCGCCCTTTCCCCGTGGCCCTGCCAATCATTTCACCTCAGGTCCTTCTCCAATTTCCCCTTTGAAAGGCATGATTGGATCTGCCTCTGCCGCTCGCTCGCCGCGTGAAAAGGTTTGTCCTCACGGCGCCGCTGTTGCTCCTTTTGCCAGTGGCCTTAAATCTGCGTCCTCTGCTTCTCCGCCCTTTCCGCCAATGCAAACACTTCCTCCCCATCTCCTCGGTCCGGGCCCCTCTTGACTTTTAACCTCCATCGAGTCTTCTTGGTACGACCGCCCCAAGGAGAATAAATTGTCTTTCTCTCCCCCCCCCCCCTGAGCTTGACGGAATGACATCTCTCCTTTAGTGTCGCCGGATGTCTGGTTTCCCGCAACTGCCCTGTTATCTACTCGTTCTTTCAACAACTTTGTGAGCAAGAAAATAACCTTCGGAGCTGAAGATGTGCCCGGGGTGGGGGCGGGCGGGGGGAGTTCCCAACTTTTTGATTCCAGTTACAGCATGTTCTGGTCCAATAGATATAAATACAATAAATGTGAGAACATAGTCTGTACCGGGAAACTATCTGATAAACAGTCTTATGGTTATTTTTTGAAATCCGACTCTCTGCATTTCAGAGTGAGAAATATACAGTGGGGTTGTGGGGAGGAGAGAGGAGGTAAGATCTAAACTTGGTGCGATAATGTAAAATGAGCAAGAGCAACCGTCCAGACGCTTTTGACACCTCCCTCCCCCGCAGCCCTCTCCCCAACCGAATTCAACAGAAATGTGAAGCATGAGAGATGTATCGGGGGGGTTTGCCAATTCATTCATTTTCCACTGTTGGACACCATCTTGCAGTTCCAATTCCTCCATTGTGCCCTCGCTTCCCACTCACATCGAGTGTTATTGAGTTTGAAGGCCAAACGTCAACCGTGATACAGAAATTTGTGGGGACAAATCTGTGCGCCCATTGCCGCTTAGACCCCCCTGCCTGCCCCAAGACCAGTATGGGCAAGTGAGTGTTCATGTAGTCAGGCTCCGGATATACTGCATGGGCTGCCAACCCAGTTTACCCCACCTGTCAGGTCGCCCATGGGAGTATTGGGAGGGGGCCGGGGAGCAGTTGGCCTGCTTAAGGCCCATCAGAGGTGACTGCCAACTCTCTCGTAGCACCTGGGGTTGTGAATTTAAGCTACCCTCCCTCCACCATCAACGATTTACCACCGCCAGAGATTTACACCAATGCCCAATCCCTGTGCGTGCCAGGACTTTGAAACATCTGCCGGTTATTCATTATCTCCTCCGGAGTGCGAAACCCGTTCTTACAGCCGGAGCTGCTCGAGTGGGAATGCCACAGGATTCCTCTTTGAGTGAGTGACATCAGGCAGTGTGACATGCCAGCGAGACACCTCACACTATCCACTGTGCCACAAGACCCCTCCCTCCCCTCTCTCTCTTACCTCTTCCGCCCCAGGCCCATTTAGGAATGTTTAAACAGATCGCTTCTCGGCCTTTTGGCTAAGATCAAGTCTCGGCCTTTTGGCTAAGACTGTGCGTAGATTGAGCCTTTTGGCTCAGATCTGGTATGTCTCCTTTATGGGGACCATGAATTGGATTCAATTTGAATTGTTTTTTGGAGCAGGCAAAGGAGCTGGATTAGGGGTTCGCCTCTGTCCACACTCTGAGCCCTGGCTGTGTAACTAAGATAAAGTAATTTATAAAAAAGAAAAAAAGGAATGTTTAAACAGTCAACAAAAGATTTTAAAAGCTGAAATTTCAACCTAACCAGCTGGACCAGAAGCCGATTAGGATGCCATGCTGGCATTGCGTGCTGCCAGATTTAACTCGCTCACTCGCTGGAAGAGGAATACCAAGTGGGTTACCGAACCCACCCGATCCTGTGGAATTCCCACCTCGGCAAGAGAGGCTAAAACCACCCTCAAACATCTCAGGTTATGGCGAATGGGATTGGCACGCTGGAGGAGAAGGGAAAGGTTTTTGGGAGAGCTGGCACAGAACTGTGTGAGAACGTCTGCAAATGTCTGTGCTGGTTAACTGAAGATAATTGACGGAGGGAGGTTAAATTCCCAATCCCAGGCGTTTCCAGAGACTTGGTTCACTGGTTCTAACCTTCGGGAGATTGAGGATGAAATTGTTAACTGTTAATAGCAGGGGACGTTTTCTTTTTAAACGCACGGAACGGTGACCACCCAAACATTGAGCTATTACTTTTGGAACATTGATCTTGTCAGGGTAAGCGATGCAGATGGTGAATGACCCGACACTGATTCTGCTTGAGGGAGACGATTACTCCTTGAACTTCAATGTTACGCCCCTCTCCCTCCTGCCCTGGTTAGGCTGCAATCAGTGCCTCCCCAGCACACTGGGCAGAGGTGGCATTGACCAACCTGACGGGAGCTCACGGACTAACTGCTTGGAAAGCGCCAGCCATCAGCAGGCGAGGGTGGCAGGGGAAGGGAATCCCACACATTTTTGAATTGGCAAGTGTAACGAACACACCTCCAATCATTTCAGCGTAAGGTTAAAGTTGAAACACAGGTCGAAGCCCGTCAAACTATTGTCTTACTGTGTTTAAAAGAAAAACCTGCAGCTTTGTGAGCCCTCCCCACGCTTGTGGCCAAACTCTCCACCGTAGCCCCTCATTCCAAACATTCTGAGAAAATTTATAAAAAAAATTAAATTAATTTTGTATATTGATGTGAATAAAGTTTGTGTCGTCTGTGCAAATTGCAAACAAAACCTCCTGCGTCCTTCATGGAATTCTCTCTCGTCTCTGAAAATTTACTTCAGTCTCTACTCATCTCTGCACCAAAGCACAGACACAGGCGTGTGAGCACCCACAGACACCCCACACCAACAGGCCACAGATTCAGAATCCCTACAGTGCATAATGAAATGAAATGAAAATCGCTTATTGTCACGAGTAGACTTCAGTGAAGTTACTGTGAAAAGCCCCTAGTCGCCACATTCCGGCGTCTGTTCGGGGAGGCTGATACCGGAATTGAACCGTGCTGCTGGCCTGCTTTTAAAAGCCAGCGATTTAGCCCAGTGTGCTAAATCAGCAATAATGAGGCCATTCAGTCCATCGAGTCTGCACTGACCCGCTAAGCCCTAATCCCTTAGCCTAACCTGCACCTCCCTGGACACTAAGGGGCAATTTATCACGGCCAATCCACCTAACCTGCACATCTTTGGACTGTGGGAGGAAACCGGAGCACACAGAGGAAACCCACGCAGACACGGAGAGAGCGTGCAAACGGCAGTCACCAGAGGCTGGAATTGAACCCGGATCCCAGGTGTTGTGCTAACCACCTTAAAATGTAAATATCGGCAGAGGACCAAAGGCTGCTCTTGGTTTGAGAGCTGACTGGTGATGATGTAATCTGGGGGTCGCCACACCTCAGGCATGGAGCACGGCTGAGAAGGGGCCTTCATGAATAACCTCAGCTGCTCAGGCATTGAACCCACGTTGCTGGCATCGATCCACATCATGAACCAACCGACCCCCACGACAGACACACAAGCTTAAACGGATGCCGTGCATACACGCGTATGGTCACACGGTCACACAAATGCACAGACAGTCTGGAATGCCTTAAGCTTATCAGCTCAACTCCTGTACCAGCCTCCCCGGACAGGCGCCGGAATGTGGCAACTAGGGGCTTTTCACAGTAACTTCATTGAAGCCTACTCGTGACAATAAGCGATTTTCATTTTTTTTTTCAACTACTCCGGACAGGAGTGACTTCCACATTCTGAGTTTTTGAAGAGGTGGCAAAGAAAATTGATGAGGGGAGGGCTGTGGATGTAGTCCATATGGACTTTAGTAAGGCGCTTGACAAGATCCCACATGACAGACTGGTACAAAAACTGAAATCACATGGGATTCGGGGTGGGCTGGCTAGAAGGATACAGAACTGGCTTGTTCTAGAAAACACAGAGTGGAAGGGTGTTTTTCTGAATGGAGATCTGTAGCTAGTGGAGGAAAATGTGACGCATTTTGGAGGGTCAAATCTAGGTATGAATTATACTGTAAATAGCAGAACCCTTACGAATATTAACATACAGAAGGATCTGGGCGTGCAGGTCCACAGTTCCCTAAAAGTGGCAACACAGGTGGCGAAGATGATTAAGAAGGCAGATGGCACGCTTGCCTTCATCAGCCGGGGCATTGAGTACAGGAGTTGAGAAATCATGTTGCAGCTATTTAAAATCTTGGTTAGATTGCATTTGGAGTACTGCGTGTGGTTCTGGTCACCCCATTATCAGGACGTGGAAGCTTTGGAGAGAGGGCAAAGAAGGTTCACCAGGTTGTTGCCTGGCCTCGAGGGTGTTGGCTATGAGGAGAGGTTGAATAAACTAGGATTGTTTTCACTGGAAAGACGTGGGCTGAGGGAAGGCCTGATAGAGGTCGACAAAATTATGAGAGGCACAGACTGGGTGGATAGTCAGAGGCTTTTTCCAAGGGTGGAAGTGTCAATTACAAGGGGGCACAGGTTCAAGTTGAGAGGGGGGAATGTTTAAGGGAGATGGGCAGGGTAAATTTTTCACACAGTCCATGGTGGGTGCCTGGATCGTGCTGCCAGAGGATGTGGTGGAAGCAGGCACATCAGCAACGTTTAAGATGCATCTGGATGGGTCCATGAATAGGGAGGAAATAGAGGGACACGGACTGAGTAAAAGCAGAAGGTTTTTTTTTAGTTTGGGCATCATGATCGGCATAGGCTTGGAGGGCCGAAGGGCCTGTTCCCGTGCTGTACTTTTCTTTGTTATTTGACCCTTCTCCAGGTAAAGAAGTTTCTGCTAATTGGATTCATTAGTGGTGATTTGGTCCCTCCTATAAACAATTTGAGCAGATTTAAGAACACACAGAAAATGTACAGAAAGGGAACATTTTAAAACCGCTAGTTTACAGGAAGAAATGTACCAATATCTTTTACATGGAACAATCCAAGCAGAGGTATCTTTGATCCATCATTCCGAGTCAGTGGCGTGTACTCCTGGTGGACATCACGTTTTTCAAATTGCGTGGCTCGGGTGAAGGGTAACTCAAGTACAACTCACCGGAGGCTCCTTCAAAAGCACCAGGCCTCTATTTATAAAACCTAGAATCTCTTCAACTTTGTTTTTGGTTGACGGTTCAACATCTCCATGATGTGTCCATTCCCCCCATCCCCATCCCCCCCCCCCCCCCCCCCCCCCCATTCTGTTTAGAGATGTGTGTCTGCTAGAATCAAGCACACGTGATGCAGGCTCCCCTCTCACTCCATTTGTCACGATGGTCATGTGTCAGTAAAGGGCAGCACGGTAGCATGGTGGTTAGCATAAATGCTTCACAGCTCCAGGGTCCCAGGTTCGATTCCCGGCTGGGTCACTGTCTGTGTGGAGTCTGCACGTCCTCCCCGTGTGTGCGTGGGTTTCCTCCAGGTGCTCCGGTTTCCTCCCACAGTCCAAAGATGTGCGGGTTAGGTGGATTGGCTATGCTAAATTGCCCGTAGTGTCCTAAAATGTAAGGTTAAGGGGGGGGTTGTTGGGTTACGGGTATAGGGTGGATATGTGGGTTTGAGTGGGGTGATCATTGCTCGGCACAACATCGAGGGCCGAAGGGCCTGTTCTGTGCTGTACTGTTCTATGTTCTAAAGAGCCAGGCAAAAAATAAATAATTACTGGTGCTTTTGGTAGGTAGCCACGGCTCTCCCGAAGCGAGGGGAGAAATCAGTACAAGGTTGTTGAGTTTAGAAACAAGACAAAATCATCCACCTGTAGTTTATTCAAAAACATTCCATCCCGCGTTTCCACACAGTTCTTGCTCGATTGAATACAATCCAAGAGAGTTCCAACAGTAATTCAGCCCCACCGCTTTAAGACAAATCTTGATTTGGGAAATGGGGTAGGTTTATTTTGGCACAACGTCCATTCCGTTGTAACTTCAACCTTGGAGAAAACCTTTCTCGTCATAAAAATCAAACAGGAGACCATTTGAACCATTTAGTCCACTCACTCCAGCTCTTTCCCTGGAGATTTCTCTTTTTCAAGTATTTATCCAAATTCCCCTTTGAATGTTCCGATTGAATCTGCTTCCACCACCCTTTCAGGCAGCACCTTCTGGATCATAACAACTCGCTGTGTTCTCATCTCCCCCTCTGGTTCTTTTGATAATTATCTGTGGCCTCTGGTTATACGGACATTCCTGCCAGTGGAAATGGTTTCTCCCTATCTATTTACTCTTGTCAAACCCATCACGATTGTGAGCGCAATTTTCTACTAAATCTCCCCTTAACCTTCTCCACTCGAAAGGGGAACACTCCCAGTTTCCCTAGTCTCACCACATAACCGAAGTCCCTCAACCCCGATACCGTGCTTGTAAATCTCCTCTGTCCGCCTTAGCAGTCAAACTGCGTTTATTCCAATGATCAGAGGCCCGGGGTGGGGTGGGGGGGTGGCGAATTTGCTTACCTTTTCCTCTCCAACCACCTTCCCGCTGGTTCTACAAAAGCTGACTTTCCAGTAATGTGGACAGTGCCATGGCTCATCCTGCATAGATGAAGCAAGCTGGTGGACTCTCGAGATACATCACCAGCCGTACCTCAGCTTTTGATAAGCCTGATCCTCATAGAACCTTCTACCAGTGGGGTCCAGAGAGATATACCCCCCCCCCCCCCCCCACAGTGGCAGGCACCCTTGCTTGGTTTCATCTCCAGATCAGCTGCCCGTTCCCCAGAGCAGAGGCATGAAGGACAATTAGTGGGTTGTCCTGGTGGGGGTAAAGCAATGGTTCAGACTGAGTGGGGAACCACCCTGTTTTGATTGGATCAGCACCTCACCCCGTCAATATACAGAGCATATTAAGTCACAGAAACTATGAAAGAATAATGCTCATTCGACAGCACTGAAGAGGAACAGGACTGATTCACAGATTATTTGTACTGAAGGAGAACCTACAGTGTACCAAAGGTGAAAAAATTTTGAGTTGGCTCAAACCTCAAGAGGTAACAGAGCAGCTAACCTCAAATGGTTCAGCTGGGGGGAGGGGGGCAGGGGTGGGGGGGGGGGGGGGGGGGGTTGCCCCTCTAAGCATGCTCAAATAAGCAATGGACCTCTCTCTCTCCACCTTTAAGACACTCTTTAAATCCAACCTCTGACCGAAACTTTGGTCTTCTGACTTAACATCCCGTCAAATGGCTCGCCGTAAAGTTCCGTTTGATAACATTCCTGTTGAAGCAACTTGGAACTTATCATGTTGAAGGCACTACATAACAGAAAATCGTTGCACCACATGGTGATTCTATAAGATGGACAGGGCACGAGGCCCACCCACATATTTACAATGTATGATTTTTTTATGATGCACACATAAGATGGTACAGGGAGATATTTTTCAAAGGGGGGAGGTTGTACATGATCCCTGAAAATGGATTAAAGTAAATACAATCCTCTCCTCCGTCCATCAAAGCAGCAGCATCATCAAAAGTTCAAAATGGCACACTTGCATTAAGTTATTAGGTGTAACAAACATTGACAATTCTCTTTTCACATTCCACTGCCACACACCCAGTGAAACTTTGCTACACGTTCAAAGTAAAAGTGCTTCTGTATGAAACGTAGATGAAAAACCCGCGTTACAATATTGATCGCATAGCCATCCCACACCATCTCAAAAGGTCGCATTGGTGTCGGTTTCCATACTTGCCACTCCTGGGAACAGGAAGCGTAGTTGCAGCAGAGAGCCAAGGCAAAAAAATAAAATCAAACAAAGAGACAAGAGAGGTGATTATACACTAGCGTCGACGCATCGTGGAAATGAGCCATGGCAAAAAGCAGAAATGGTGAAGTGATGATTGATGTCTTAAAAGAAAAATAAGCATTACCTTCTGGAAAAGTGCTGTAGCTAGTCAGCCTGAGTTAAGACTGGAAGTCTGCATCTGGGAAAGAGAGAGAAAAATACAGAGCGAGCAAGGGCAGCAACGGCTTGAAAGCGCAACTCACAAACGATAAGCATTTTAAAAAATCTGCCGCTATGATTAGGCGTATCCGTTGGTGCAATGGCTTGGTTTAGTCCCGTAACAAAAAAAACGCAGCCCTGGTGATTTAATCCAGTGAACAAGGTTCTTGAGGAGTCATTCAGAAGCAGAGTCGAGCATAGGTTGAAAAACGTCCCCACAGACTTAAACAAACACATGAATAATGAGAGGTAATCGACCCCCAGATGCTAACACATTGGCTCGGCCAAGTTAAGTGTCCTCCCTGCCAAGGAATGAAGGGGTGGGGCCGTGAGGAACAGGAGGAAACCCCTCGAGCCACTTCTACCATTCAATTAGATCTTAGACCTGAACTGCTTAGCTGGCAAATCAACAGCGATTTCTGTTGAGATTGATGTAATGCTTCAGAGGAGTGTGGTAGAGCAAATATTCGACATTGAGCCACATGAGGAGCTATTCTGACACTTGACCAAAAGCTTGAGGTAGCTTTGAGGTAGGTTTTAAGAGGTTCCTTGAAAGGAGGGAAGAGAGATGCAGAATGGGATCAGGAGGGAATGCCATAGCTGAGGGCCCAGGTAATGAGTTGTGCAAGATGTCAGGATTGGAGGGGCGCAGGGGTCTCGGAAGCCTAAGAGCTGGAAGAGGAAACAGAGGTAGGGAGGAGCACAGCCATGGAGTTGATCAGAACACAAGGATGAGAATTTTAAAACCAAAGCGTTGCTTAACCGGAAGCCAATGTAGAACTCTGAGCGTCGGAGGGTGAATGAGGCTTGGTGCAATTAAGACACAAGATTTTGGTTGATGATAAATTAGGCAAGGCAGAAGGTGGGAGCGTTTTTGTTAATAGTCCTTCAAGGGATGCAAGATCAGCATTTCTTCCCCGTCCCTAACCTCCTCTGAGAAGGTGGTGTTGATCCAGCTTTATGAACTAATGGCACTATTAGACCCAGCGTGTGTTCAACATGATGAGCTGAGGCAGGGATGGAGTCAGGAAATATTATAGAGGTTGGAATGGGTAATGGCACAGATGCATTGCCAGAAACTCATCGCAAGGTAAAATAAACCACAAACAATCTGCTTCAGCCTCTACAAATTGCCAGTGAAAGATGGAATCAAACGTTTCGGGAACGGAGTCTGTAGAGTCCTCACCAAACACTCCCAAACACTGCACTGCCTCAAAACATACCTCAGATAAATAATCTCACTGTACCAATGTGCAATTCGTTGGTCCACTCACCACTCTTCCTGTGTTTCTCTGAATTTTGTGCAAAATTGGGGCAGATTTGTCCTGCAAAGTCTACATAGAATGAATTGGTCTCAGGTTACACAAACCCAATTCATACAAGGCCACAAGTTACAGAGAGAATTATGTGCCATTTTAATCTAATTCTCTTGATAGGATCCGACGGTTTTTACAATCTCAACCAATTTTACGCTCTGATCAAGAATGTATTATTGGCATTTTTATTTTGGGCATCGCTGACTGGGCCATCATTTATTGGCCATCCCTATTTACCCTTGAACTGAATTGAATTTCAGTGGGTCTGAAACCACAGGCAAATTAACCAGAAGAGTCACTATGACAATTAGCATTAGGCCTTTAATTCCAGATTTTTATTGAATTCAAATTTCCCCATCTGCCGTGGTGGGATTCGGTCCTGGGTTCCCAGGTCTCTGGATTGCTATGCCACCACCCCTCCAGGAAAACCCCACCAGGACCACCACCAGGACACCTTGTAAAACAGTCTGCAGCACAAAACCTATAATCGCAAGAACATTGCTGCTCTATCATCTCTCCCATGAAGTATCACTCACGTGAAACGAAGGGATACTAAATGTTAGGTGCAGGAGGCGGCCATTCACTGCCTGTTTTGCCATTCAACTGGATGGCTCCCTTTCCTCAACATATCTGCTGCTAAAGCCCTCGTCCATGCCTTTGTTGACTTGACCACTCCAAAGCTTTCTGGCCAACCTCATGTCTTCCAACCTCCATCACATTATGCTTCCCCCAGCCTAGCTCAGACCGGTTCCCATTAACGCATCACCTCTGTGCTCACTGACCTACACTGGGTCCTGATTTGAAAATTCTCATCTTCCTGATTAAAACAATCCATGGCTTCGCCACCCGCCCATCCCATCTCGGTATTCTCCACAAGTCTCTTGAGATCTCTGTGCGTGCCTCCAATCCTGGCCTCTTGCGCATTCCTGATTTTTACTGTTCCAGCATTGCTGGCCATGTCCTCGGCTGTCAGGGCCCTAAGTTCTGGAATTCCCTGCCTAAACCTCTCCTCCCACTACCCCTCTCTCCCTTATGATAATTCTTATAACTTGCTTTTTTTTTAAAAAGCTTTTGCTCACCTGTGCTAATATCACCTTATGTGGGCTCAAGGTCAAATTTAGTTTGAAGGGTCTATGAAGCATCTTGAGACATTTTACTGTATTTAAAGGTGGTATGTATGCAAATACAAGTTGTAACTGCAAACAGTGTTAGACCTGACTAAATCAAAGTAGCAATGACCTGACAATCCCAAATACTTTCGCCCTTGATGTTTATATTTCTCAGCTGTTTTGTCAGCTCCTATAAAGATAGGGTTTGGGGGAGTAAATGTGGAAAAGGGTCAATGTGAATTGGCCACCTAGCAATCAGCAACAACAAACTCAGCAGAGAAGACATTTCCATTTCCTCCGTGTCTTCGCCGGTTTCTGCTCCGTGGTTGCCTTCGAGCCCCGAGCTACACTTGACGCCTCTGGCCTGCGCCCACCAGAATCTGTGGCGTGGCTCCCGTGGCCTGCAGGCTCAGGGGTCCCTCGCACTGGGCTGGCTCCCGCATGCCCAGCTCCCCTCCTGTCCCCATCCGCGGGTGCTCCCCCCGCTGTCTTGCTGCGCCTCTTCCCCTGCCCGCCACGCCCACCTGCTGCGTGCCCCTGGCCTTCCATCTCGGAGAGGCTGTAGGCCATGGCTAGCTGCAAGTCCTCGTCGTCCTCAGAATCGTCCTTGCCGTAGCCGTAATACGGGCGTGAGGTCCCAGGCAGCTGACCATGCGTCGCTCGCAAGGAATCCTGCTGGTGGTCCTGGTGTTCTCGCCGGCTCAGCTCCAGGGCAAGGGCTACCTGGTCTTCCTTACCTGGACGGGATGGACCAACAATGAATGACAGCAGCCCACAGTCTGGCCTCACCCACAAGCCCATCAAGATATTTGTGTATTTTCAAGCAGGGGCCAACAGTTAGTAACCAAGGACACAGTTGTAAGATAATTACTAAAAGAACCAGAGGGAAAATTTAAAAAATATTTATAAGCTGTGATCTGGAACACAATGCCAGAAAGGGGAATGGAAGCAGATTCAATATTCCAAAGGAAATTATATATATTGGAAAAGGGAAAATTTGCAGTAAAACATGGTGGGATGAGGGAAAATTGGGCAGGTCTTTCAAAGTGCTGACACAGGTATGGTGGGATGAATGGGCGCCTACAGTTCCAGATCATTCTAATGATTAATGCTCATTGATGTGTGCTGCATTGATGCTAATGGAGTATTTGCCCCACTCTGTTTCAAGCCATACTGTAAAGCTCTCTTCACTTTGGCCAAAGCGCACACCTTAAACCTCAAAGTTAATGTTGCGGGAAACAGGTAATGGGTATTTGAACGCTTGAGGACAGGGGTCTGCTGGGACACTGGGCGTGGGTGTGGAGTGTTGACTCTGAACTCAGTCAATGAACTCCCTCAGCCAGGCTCCGTGTCGTAGCTTTGACTTCACCAGCTGGCATGGATCCTGCTACACCAACATTCTGATCCCATTACCCTCGCTTGAGATTGGCATCCTGTGTTGCTTTGGTGTGTGTGTGGGGGGGGGGGAGGATGTCAGTCTGTATGGGTACCCAGCATTCACGGGAGCAAAGCAGATAAAATACTGCGTATAAGACTATGGGGAAGCAGCTGTTACCCTTGGTTGAAGGATCAATAACGAGGGCACGAAAAGTCATTGGCAAAACAAGGAAAATCCCAAGGCTTTTTACACGTGCATAAAAAGCAAGAGGGTAGCCAGGGAAAGGGTTGGCCCACTTAAGGACAGGGGAGGGAATCTGTGTTTGGAGCCAGAGGAAATGGGCGAGGTACTAAATGAATACTTTGCATCAGTATTCATCAAAGAGAAGGAATTGGTGGATGTTGAGTCTGGAGAAGGGTGTGTAGATAGCCTGGGTCCCATTGGGATCCAAAAAGACGAGGTGTTGGGTGTCTTGAAAAATATTAAGGTGGATAAATCCCCAGGGCCTGATGGGATATACCCCAGAATACTGAAGGAGGCGAGAGAGGTCATTGCTGAGGCCTTGACAGAAATCTTTGGATCCTCACTGTCTTCAGGTGATGTCCTGGAGGACTGGAGAATAGCCAATGTTGTTCCTTTGTTTAAGAAGGGTAGCAAGGATAATCCAGGGAACTACAGGCCGGTGAGCCTTACGTCAGTGGTAGGGAAATTACTGGAGAGAATTCTTCGAGACAGGATCTACTCCTATTTGGAAGCAAGTGGACGTATTAGTGAGAGGCAGCATGGTTTTGTGAAGGGGAGGTCGTGTCTCACTAACTTGATAAGAGTTTTTCGAAGAGGTCACAAAGATGATTGATGCAGGTAGGGCAGTGGATGTTGTCTATATGGACTTCAGTAAGGCCTTTGACAAGGTCCCTCATAGCAGACTGGTGCAAAAGGTGAAGTCACACGGGATCAGAGGTGAGCTGGCAAGATGGATACAGAACTGGCTAGGTTCTAGAAGGCACAGAGTAGCAATGGAAGAGTGCTTTTCTGATTAGAGGGCTGTGACTAGTGATGTTCCGCAGGGATCAGTGCTGGGACCTTTGCTGTTCGTAGTATATATAAATGATTTGGAGGAAAATGTAACTGGTCTGATTAGTAAGTTTGCAGACGACACAAAGGTTGGTGGAATTGCGGATAGCGATGAGGATTGTCAGAGGATACAGCAGGATTTAGATTGTCTGGAGACTTGGACGGAGAGATGGCAGATGGAGTTTAATCCAGACAAATGTGAGGTCTAATACAGGTAGGGAATATACAGTGAATGGTAGAACCCTCAAGAATATTGACAGTCAGAGAGATCTAGGTGTACAGGTCAACAGGTCACTGAAAGGGGCAACACAGGTGGAGAAGGTAGTCAAGAAGGCATACGGCATGCTTACTTGCATTGGCCGGGGCAATGAGTATAAAAACTGGCAAGCTATGTTGCAGCTGTATAGAACCTTAGTTAGGCCACACTTGGGAGTATAGTGTTCAATTCTGGTCACCACACTACCAGAAGGATGTGAATGCTTTAGAGTGGGTGCAGAAGAGATTTACCAGGATGTTGCCTGGTATGGAGGGCATTAGCTATGAGGAGAGGTTGAATAAACTCGGTTTGTTCTCGCTGGAACGACGGAGGTTGAGGGACAACCTGATAGAGGTCTACAAAATTATGAGGGGCATAGACAGAGTGGATAATCAGAGGCTTTTTCCCAGGGTGGAGGGGTCAATTACTAGGGGGCATAGATTTAAAGTGCGAAGGGCAAGGTTTAGAGGAGATGTACGAGGCAAGGTTTTTACACAGAGGGTAGTGGGTGCCTGGAACTCGCTGCCGGAGGAGGTGGTGGAAGCAGGGACGATAGTGACATTTAAGGGGCATCTTGACAAATACATGAATAGGATGGGAATAGAGGGATACGGACCCAGGAAGTGTAGAAGATTTTAGTTTAGACGGGCAGCATGGTCGGCACAGGCTTGGAGGGCCGAAGGGCCTGTTCCTGTGCTGTACTTTTCTTTGTTCTTTGTTCTTTGAGGGGGCATAATTTTAAGGTGAGGGGCAGGAGGTTCAGAGGAGATTGAGGAAATTTCCTCCCAGAGGATGGTGGGAGTCTGCAATACAGTGTCTGGGAGGGTAGTAGAGGTGGCAAACATCACAACCTTTAAAAGGTACATGGAAGAGCACCAAGAAATGTGCTCATTCAAGGCTATGGGTCAAGTGTTGGAAAGTGGGATTAGTGCAGATTTAGTGAATTTTGTCGGTGCAGACTCGATGGGCCAAAGAGTCTCTTTTGCACTGTATGACTCTATTTGATCAAATTCAGGACAAGCGATTCCTGCACTGCCCGCCTGGTTCTCCTGCTGAGCAGGTGGTTACCACCTCTCTGTACATGCTATCCACAATACTCTCTGCCTCAGGGATGCCCCACAGTGTCCCCAGCCATCGCTCCAGCTCCGAAACCTGGTCTTCCAGGAGTTGCAACTGGAGATACTTCCCGCACACATGCTGGCCCCGGGCACTGGAAATGGACCAGACTTCCCACATAGAGCAGGAGGGGCACACCACAGCTTACAGCTCTCTTGCCATGACTTACCCCTTTAAATTAAACATTTCAGAAGATACTTAAAATCAAATATCAATTACTCTCAGGCCCGTCTACCCTGGCCCTTGTTACTACAGAATACAATCCTTACAAACTATAAACTACGAACAATAAAAGTAGTAAATGCTTATCGACCATACTCACCCAATCACCTGATTCCACTTGCACTGCATCACTTTTGAATCCTGATGTCACCGCAGGAACTCCAAACTCCAATTTAGCACTCTGCCCAGTCTCTCTCCCCCGCTCTTTTTCTCCACTGCTTTGCTTTCTATACTTCTATGACTTTTGTTTACTAAATTACCTTATTTCACTTTGACTAGATTTAACTTTACTTCCCTTTTACTAGTGTTCCGTACTGAAATTCAAGGAGCTACTTGAAGGGTGGCACGGTGGTTAGCACTGCTGCCTCACAGCGCCAGGGTCCTGGATTCAATTCCAACCTTGGGTCACTGTCTGTGTGGAGAATGTATGTTCCCCCCATGTCTGCGTGGGTTTCCTCCGGGTGCTCCGGTTCTCTCAGTCCAAAGATGTGCAGGTTAGGTGCCCTCTGGCCCCAGCTGACCCATCAATGGTATGGACGCGCTCCAGCGCAACCAGTGCCATCGTGTTCAAAGAATCATAGAATTTACAGTGCAGAAGGAGGCCATTTGGCCCATCGAGTCTGCACCGGCTCTTGGAAAGAGCACCCGACCCAAGCCCACGCCTCCACCCTATCCCTATATCCCAGTAGCCCCACCCAACACTAAGGGCAATTTTGGTCACTAAGGGGCAATTTAGCATGGCCAATCCACCTAACCTGCACATCTTTGGACTGTGGGAGGAAACCGGAGCACCCGGAGGAAACCCACGCAGACACGGGGAGAACGTGCAGACTCCGCACAGGCAGTGACCCAAGCCGGGAATCGAACTTGGGACCCTGGAACTGTGAAGCAATTGTGCTAACCACTCTGCTACCGTGCCCTCCCCCCCCCCCCCCCCCCCCCCCCGCGTTGGCTGGGATGAGTGTGTGTGGGAAGTGTAATGTGTACATGCAACTGCAGCTCGTCAGCCTCCTGAGCGTCAATCACAGACCCGGCGAACCCCACACCATTTCCCATGGGAATCGATTGCGTTCCATGTGGCTCAGGTGCTAGCCCCTCAGACGGTTGCTGAATCGGTCCAGTTACGGTGCCAGTTTTGCTGTTGTCGAACTCCACTAATCCTGTCCCGGCGGCAACATTTAGCCTCAGGAACGGAGAATTCCGCCGAGGATCTTTAAGCAGAAAGGAGGGTGGGGGTAATTTTCAAAGTGTATGACCTGGACGCCATGGCCACCAATGGTGGGGGTGAAGAGGGATGAGGGATGAATGCCTGAAGCATTCAAGGTTGAGGAAGAGCCGGAAAATACCACCCGCAGTGTTACCTCCAATTAAATTGCAGAGGCTCGCCTTGAAAGGCCGATTCTTCATCACTCGCTCCTGCACGTGTACCACCCACCCTCTGGTGGGTCTAATCTGCCGATGAGACGGGACTGATGTTGACAGGAGGAAACAGCATCGATGGCTCACCAGTATTTCTCTATGCTTCTGATTTAAAGCAGGCTATTGCTCCGGTGGTCTTTAGGGCAGAATGCCCCCACTGTTGCACGGGTCCTCAGATGAAATGAAAAAATGAAAATCGCTTATTGTCACGAGTAGACTTCAATGAAGTTACTGTGAAAAGCCCCTAGTCGCCACATTCCGGCACCTGTTCGGGGAGGCTGTTACGGGAATCGAACCGTGCTGCTGGCCTGCTTGGTCTGCTTTCAAAGCCAGCGATTTAGCCCAGTGTGCTAAACAGCCTCTAAACGGCCCCTGTTAGGGAAGATCATTTTGCTCGGTTGATTGAGCCCTTTATTGTGTCCCGAGTCGATGCCTCGGTTGAATTGAGTGATTTCTCCAGTTTTATTCTTCGTCATGTTTGGATACAATGCTGGACCACTTCAAAGGGTGGTTAAGAGTCAACCACCTTGGTATGAAACTGGAGTCACATACAGGCCTTGACCAAGTAAGGGTAACAGGTTTCCCTCAATAAAGCACGTGAATGGATAAGTTATGTTTTACAACCACACTGTGCTGTTTTGAGGCATCACATTTCAGATTAAATGTTATAGCTAGGCCCAGTCTGCCCTCTCATGTTGAAATAAAAGATCCCACAGCAATATCCTGAGGAGTGGGTTTGACTGGAGTCTAGCCGAGCACAAAGGAAGATGATTATGTCTGTCAGGTGACAATAAGCGTATTCTCAAGATAAGACCGCTAGAGTTCCTCAGGGTGGTTTCCTAGGTCCAACCATCTTCAGGGCGAGTGATCATCCGTTCCAACTTAAGGGGATGTTCATTGGTGATGGCACAATGTTGAACTCCATGGGCGACCCTTCAGATACGGAAGCGGTCTGTGTCCGTGTGCAGCAAGACCTGCACAACAGTCAGGCTTGGACTCTTAATTTACAAATAAAGGCAATGCCCATCTCCAACAAGAGTGTCACCATCTCCCCGTGACGTCCAATGGCATTACTATTGCTGAATTCCCCCTGTATAACATCCTGGGGAACACCATCGATCAAAATCTTAACTGCACCAACCACAGTGGCTACGAGAGCAGTTCAGACGCTGGGAAGTCTGTGGTGAGAATTCCGTGGGCGGCAAGGTGGCACAGTGGTTAGCCCGGGTTTGATTCCGATCTCGGGTGAGTGCCTGTGTGAAGTTTGCACATTCTCCCCGTGTCTGCGTGGGTTTCCTCCAGGTGCGCCGGTTTCCTCCCACAGTCCAAGGATGTTTGGTCATGCTAAATTGCCCCTGAAGGTGGGGTTGCTGGAATACGATGGGGGATTGGGCTGAGGTCTTTCAAAGGGCTGGTGCAGACCAAATGGGCCGAATGGCCACCTTCTGCACTGTAGGGAGTCTATGATTAACTCACCTCCTGATTCCCCCAAAAGCATCCACCATCTACAAGTCAGGAGTGTGATGGAATACTCTCCACTTGCCTGGATGAGTGCAGCTCCAACAACACTCAAGAAGCTCCACACCATCCAGGACAAAGCAGCCCCGCTTGATTGGCACCCCATCCACCACTGCCGATCCCCAGCCAAGTTTCTGCACCTTCCAAAGCTGCAAATTCTACCACCTAAACATGCCGACCGACAGATTCTCCTCCAAGTCACACATTATTCTGACTTGGAAATATATTGGCCGTTCCTTCACTGTCGCTGGGTCAAAATCCTGGAACTCCCTCCCTAGCTGCACTGTGGGTGTACCTACAACACATGGGCTGCAGCAGTTCAAGAAGGCAGCTCACCACCACATTCTCAAGGGCAATAAAATGCCACAGAGGCCCTTATCGCATGAGCAAATAAGAGTGGAGGGAGGAATGATATTAATCGGCTAGCTCTTTCAAAGACCTAGCACAATGGGCCAGTTAGCACCCTTTTGTACTGTATCATTCTATGGTTCCATGAACACTTTCACAAAACTACCTCGTCATGCAATTATCTTTGAAACATCATTAGATCTTCATGGCCTGGCTCCTGTGTGGGTCTAAAGCAGTGTGCTCTGCCTGTTCCCCATTCATCACCCAGATTCGGCACGGTACGGATGCACAGTGGTTAGCAGAGTCACTTCACAGCACCAGGTTCGATTCCCGGCTTGGATCACTGTCGGTGTGGAGTCTGCACGTTCTCCCCGTGCCTGCGTGGGTTTCCTCCGGGAGCTCCGGTTTCCTCCCAAAGTCCAAAGACGTGCAGGATAGGAGGATTATCCATGCTAAATTTCCCCTTAGTGTCCAAAGGGTTAGACGTGGGGTTACTGGGTTACGGGTATGGGGCAGAGTTGTGGGCTTGTGGGGTGCTCTTTCCAAGAACCGGTGCAGACTCGATGGGCCGAATGGCCTTCTTCTGCACTGTAAATTCTATGTCTATGTCTGTAAAAAGATTCAGCCTGCATTGTTTCACTATGCGTTGGCCTCATGCCAACTCCTCAAAGCAACTTGACCATAAGTGTAACGAAACTGGAGCGCACAGCCTACCAGTACACTAGCTCGAAGACCACCTGTTTCTATCGAAAACAAACAAGACAGGGGCGCGAATGGGATGGGCAAGGGAAGATCTTCTTTATTTCTACATAAATTTATTCTGGATTCTTGCAAGCAGTGCCGAATGTCTCTAGTCAAAGTTTCTAATCGCTGGCGTGTTCTATCCTTCCTGTCTTGTTGCCATTTCGTTCCCACTGATCTCTTCTCTAGTTGCTCCCCAGATTACCCTGTAGCTGCCGTTGAGTTCACTGTGTGTGGCTTAGTCTCTCCTGGTCCTCCTATCTCGCTTACCGTTTACTCGGACTGACTTCAGCTGCCCGTCTTCTTCGATTTCCACCCTTTCTTCACCATTATCCACAATCCTTGGAGACAAAAACAGACAGGTTATATTGGGAACATGAAAAACCACTCCCAGGGTGGGTACAACACTGGGTTTGATAGAGAAAAGGTTCCCTCTGCACTGTCCCCATCAAACACTCCCAGGGCAGGTACAGCACGGGGTTAGATACAGAGTAAAGTTCCCTCTGCACTGTCCCCATCACACACTCCCAGGACAACACAGCACGGGGTTAGATAAAAAGTAAAGCTCCCTCTACACTGTCCCCATCAAACACTCCCAGGACAGTACAGCATGGGGTTAGATACAGAGTAAAGCTCCCTCTACACTGTCCCCATCAAACACTCCCAGGATAGGTACAGCACGGGGTTAGATACAGAGTAAAGCTCCCTCGACACTGTCCCCATCAAACACTCCCAGGATAGGTACAGCACGGGGTTAGATACAGAGTAAAGCTCCCTCTACACTGTCACCATCAAACACTCCCAGGACAGGTACAGCACAGGGTTAGATACAGAGTAAAGCTAACTCTACACTGTCCCCATCAAACACTCCCAGGACAACACAGCACGGGGTTAGATACAGAGTAAAGCTCCCTCTACACAGTTCCCATCAAACACTCCCAGGACAGGTACAGCACAGGGTTAGATACAGAGTAAAGCTCCCTCTACACTGTCCCCATCAAACACTCCCAGGATAGGTACAGCACGGGGTTAGATACAGAGTAAAGCTCCCTCTACACTGTCCCCATCAAACACTCCCAGGACAGGTACAGCATGGGGTTAGATACAGAGTAAAGCTCCCTCTACACTGTCCCCATCAAACACTCCCAGGACAGGTACAGCATGGGGTTAGATACAGAGTAAAGCTCCTTCTACACTGTCCCCATCAAACACTCCCAGGACAGGTACAGCACGGGGTTAGATACAAAGTAAAGCTCCCGCTACACTGTCCCCATCAAACACTCCCAGGAGAGGTACAGCACGGGGTTAGATACAGAGTAAAGCTCCCTCTACACTGTCACCATCAAACACTCCCAGGACAGGTACAGCACGGGGTTAGATACAGAGTAAAGCTCCCTCTACACTGTCCCCATCAAACACTCCCAGGACAGGTACAGCACGGGGTTAGATACAGAGTAAAGCTGCCTCTGCACTGTCCCCATCAAACACTCCCAGGACAGGTACAACACGGGGTTAGATACAGAGTAAAGCTCCCTCTACACTGTCCCCATCAAACACTCCCAGGACAGGTACAGCATGGGGTTAGATACAGAGTAAAGCTCCCTCTACACTGTCCCCATCAAACACTCCCAGGACAGGTACAGCATGGGGTTAGATACAGGGTAAAGCTCCTGAAACACTCATCTGAGTCAAAAGATTGCGCTCCAGAAGTTTGGGCCAGTGATCGAAGCTGACAATCCCAGTGCAGTGCTGAGAGAGTGCCACTCTGTCTGAGATGCTGGATAATATTGAACAGAGGACAAGCCTGCTCTCTGCGGTGAAAGATCCATGGGCACTATTACAAAATTGAATCGGGGAATTTTCAGCCATATGTTGCACGTTAGTTCTTGGGAGCGTGCTGTCGGCAAATTGGGTCCATGTTTCCTACAATAGTGACCTAACTTCAAAATTAGTGAACTGACTGGAAAGCATTTGTGGAAATCCTGAAGCTGTAAATTCCAGACCGTCACAAGCCTACTAATATTTTGGCTTTTAAGTGGGGTGGCTTCATAGAAATTGCCACAGGGATGACTGTCACGTGGCAACCAAGAATTCAGTCACCTCTCAATCCATTACTCTTCCTCGCATTGCAAAGCAGAATTCCTCAAGTGGCATGGGCTCAATGGGCCGAATGGCACAAAATTAACGCATTAATAGTAAATGTGGGCTTGAATTAGACCATAATAAGGTATGAAGATAATAGCATTCATTTCGAGAGGGCTAGAATACAAGAACAGGGGTGTACTTCTGAGGCTGTATAAGGCTCTGGTCAGACCCCATTTGGAGTATTGTGAGCAGTTTTGGACCCCGTATCTAAGGAAGGATGTGCTGGTCTTGGAAAGGGTCCAGAGGAGGTTCACAAGAATGATCCCTGGAATGAAGAGGAACGGTTGAGGAAAAACTAGAACCAGAGGTCACAATCTCAGACTAACGGGGATGATCCTTTAAAACAGAGATGAGGAGGAATTTCTTCAGCCAGAGGGTGGTGAATCTGTGGAACTCTTTGCCGCAGAAGGCTGTGGAGGCCAAATCACTGAGTGTCTTTAAGACAGAGACAGATAGGTTTTGATTAATAAGGGGATCAGGGGTTATGGGGAGAAGGCAGGAGAATGGGGATGAGAAAAATATCAGCCATGATTGAATGGTGGAGCGGACTCGATGGGCCGAGTGGCCTCAATCTGCTCCTATGTCTTATGGTCTGTCTTACTCCACTACTGATGATGTGTTGCTGTGATAGTAATCCTCAAAACCCTCCCCATACCTGCTCTAACCACAAATCCACCCTGGTACCCACAGGAACCCCCTGTTCACACAACCTCCGCGGCCAGTTCAATAAAACTGGTGGCAAATTATTGTGACTCTCTGAATCTCCTCCCAGTTACTCACTTTCTGGTGGTGATGCGTCTTCCGTTAACGAGCTTTGTTGACGTCGACACTGATCGGAAATTCCCCACTCCGCTCCCGCCAACATTGGCGGAAAATGACGAGAAGTCTGCTGAGGGTAAAATGTATTTGTTAGAGGGTGAGGGGAGAAGGATTCAAACAGTGAAAAGGCAGAGACTCATAAAACAGCTGAGCGATGAAGTTGGAGGAACACAAGGGGCGCAATTCTCCCAACGGGAGACTAGGTGCTGACGCCGGAGTGTTTGACTCCGACGTCGGAGGCCGCTCCTCGCCCCCTATTCTCCCACCCCCAGGGGGCTAGGAGCGGCGCCACGTCAATTTCGCGCGCCAGGCCTTGGCGCCCGCGTCAAAGCGGCGGCGCATAAATAACGCGGCCAGCGGCGCTTAAATTTTTTTTATAAATGTTTTTTTATTGAGTTTTCATATTTTATACGTATATGACAAATTACAAGTTATTAGAGAGAGAAAAAAAAAGGAAAACACAAAAATTTAACATGAATATTTACAGGTAAGCACCTTCATAACAATAATTGTGGCCGCCCCCTTTAGCCAGCATACATATTTTACATTCCCCAATATGGCCGAGGCACATGTTTATAGGCATTTATTTATAGTTTGGTTTTGGGCCTTGGCTTGCCATCAAACCCCCATACCGAGCCCGTAGCCCCCCCCCCCCCCCCCCCCTCCCCCCGGCTACCTTCCCCCGATTCCCGTCCATTTTCCCCTGGTTCTTGGCCACCCGACTATTCTTCCTCATGTACCACAAACAGGTCCCGGAACAAGTGCATGAATGGCTCCCACGTTCTGTGGAAGCCGTCGTCCGACCCTCGGATGGCGAATTTGATTTTCTCCATTTGGAGAGATTCCGAGAGGTCGGACAGCCAGTCTGCAGCTCTGGGTGGTGCTGCTGACCGCCAGCCAAACAGGATTCTACGGCGGGCAATCAGGGAGGCAAAGGCAAGGGCGTCCGCCCTCCTCCCCAGGAATAGATCTGGCTGGTCTGAAACCCCGAAGACCGCCACTATCGGGTATGGCTCCACCCTCACCCCCACCACTTTGGACATAGCCTCGAAGAAGGCTGTCCAGTACTCCACAAGTCTGGGGCAAGACCAGAACATGTGGGCGTGGTTGGCCGGGCCTCTTTGGCACCGCTCACATTTGTCCTCCACCTCCGGGAAGAACCTACTCATACGGTTTCTCGTTAAGTGGGCTCTATGTACCACTTTTAGTTGCGTCAGGCTGAGCCTTGCGCACGTGGAGGTGGAGTTGACCCTATGCAGTGCTTCGCTCCAGAGTCCCCACCCTATCTCCATCCCCAGGTCGTCCTCCCATTTCCTTCTTGTTGCGTCCAGTACGGTGTCGTCCCTATCTACCAGTCGGTCATACATGTCACTACAGTTCCCTTTCTCTAGGATACTTGCGTCCAGTAGGTCTTCCAGTAGTGTCTGTCGTGGCGGTTGTGGGTACGTCCTTGTCTCCTTTCGTAGGAAGTTTTTGAGCTGCAGGTACCGTAGCTCGTTCCCCCCAGCTAGCTGAAATTTCAGCGGCACTTAAATGACGTCACCCGCGCATGCGCGGTTGCCGTCCTACCCGCGGGCGCCCCGCACGACATGGATGATTGATCTTGCGGGGCGGCGGAGGAAAAAGAATGCGTCCTTTAGAGACGCCGGCCCGCCAATCAGTGGGCACCTATCGCGGGCCAAACCCCTCCTGAGCACCCCCCTGGTGCTCGATCCTCCCCCCCCCACAGGCCGCACACGCAGCGTTCGCGCGCTGTTCATGCTGGCAGCGACCAGGTGTGGTTGGCGCCGGCATGAACCGGTCGGATTGGGCAGGCCGCTCGGCCCATCCGGGCCGGAGAATCGCCGCTCGACCGTTAGAAACGGCGAGCCGCAATTCTACGAGCGGCCTGTCGTAAAACACGACACGCCGTTTGGGGGGGGGGGGGGGGGGGGGGGAGAGGAGGTGGGAGAATCGCGTGCGGGGGCCAGGGCGGCGTGGCGGGAATCGCCTGGCACTCCCGCGATTCTCCCACCCGGCGTGGGGGTCGGAGAATCGCGCCCAAGAACTGGGGGTAGCCGTTCAGCCCACGGAACTTGCTCAATAAGATCATGGATGATCTAGATTTCCACTCTATTATTCTCATCTTGCTTTTTTCAACCCACATTACCCTTATCCCAAAACAGTTCACCCGAACAGCCTGGTTCTCATTTTATGTCCCTTTTTGTGGACTTGGAAATAGTTTCTATCAACCCTATCCTTTATTCTAGAATTCATAGAATTTACAGTGCAGAAGGAGGCTATTCGGCCCATCGGGTCTGCACCAGCCTTTGGAAAGAGCACCCCACTTAAGCCCACACCTCCACCCTATCCCCGTAACCCAGTAACCCCACCTGACCTTTTGGGACACTAAGGGCGATTTAGCGTGGCCAAACAACCTCACCTGCACGTCTTTGGACTGTGGGAGGAAACCGGAGCACCCGGAGGAAACCCAAGCCTTCCTCCTGAAGTCAGGTCCTTGTCTCATCACCCTGAGCCATTTTCTCGACAGTTTTGTCAGTGGTGGTTTGTCACTCCCAGGGGCAGGATCCAAGTCTACCTCAGCCAGAACAGGAATAGACGCCATGCTGCTGGCATTATTGTGAGCCCCGCGTTAGCGACAACCGAGCTAACCAAACCCCTTAATCATCCAAAACACCTCTACTAGATCACCTCTTAATCTTCCATATTCAAGCAAATACATGCTTAATTTATGGCATGCAACCTGCCCTCATTCCTTAATCCTTTTAATCGCAAATATCTGCACGGAACCCTCTCCAAGGCCAATAAATCCTTCTCATGGTGCATTGCCAAGAGGTGGACTGACTATGCCAGGTGTGGCCCATAAGAACATAAGAACTAGGAGCAGGAGTAGGCCATCTGGCCCCTCGAGCCTGCTCCGCCATTCAATGAGATCATGGCTGATCTTTTGTGGACTCAGCTCCACTTTCCGGCCCGAACATCATCACCCTTAATCCCTTTATTCTTCAAAAAACTATCTATCTTTACCTTAAAAACATTTAATGAAGGAGCCTCAACTGCTTCACTGGGCAAGGAATTCCATAGATTCACAACCCTTCGGGTGAAGAAGTTCCTCCTAAACTCAGTCCTAAATCTACTTCCCCTTATTTTGAGGCTATGCCCCCTAGTTCAGCTTTCACCCGCCAGTGGAAACAACCTGCCCGCATCTATCCTATCTATTCCCTTCATAATTTTAAATGTTTCTATAAGATCCCCCCTCATCCTTCTAAATTCCAACAAGTACAGTCCTAGTCTACTCAACCTCTCCTCATAGTCCAACCCCTTCAGCTCTGGGATTAACCTAGTGAATCTCCTCTGCACACCCTCCAGTGCCAGTACGTCCTTTCTCAGGTAAGGAGACCAAAAGTGAACACAATACCCCAGGTGTGGCCTCACTAACACCTTATACAATTGCAACATAACCTCCCTAGTCTTAAATTCCATCCCTCTAGCAATGAAGGACAAAATTCCATTTGCCTTCTTAATCACCTGTTGCACCTGTAAACCAACTTTCTGTGACAATCAGAGCTTCATAAAACGGGAGCATTAATTCCACTCGTACTCCAGGTGTTCATTGCTGGTTCTATCCTGTGCACAACCAGTTGGCCCCAATTCCCGGAAATGTCTGGAAAGGACAATAGCCAACAATTCTAACCCTGGTTGTGAATCAGCCATCTCCTACTGGAAGTCAGTGCCGTTGGCGGCCGAATTTAAATTCAGATATTAAAATCTAGAATATAAAGCTAGTCTCAGTAATGGTGACCATGGCAAAGATCATCGATTGTCATTAAAAACCCATCTGGTTCACTAATGTCCTTTAGGGAAGGAAATCTCCCATCCTTACCCGGTCTGGCCTACATGTGACTCCAGACCCACAACGATGTGGTTGACTCTTAACTGCCCCCCCTGAAATGGGCGAGCGAGACACTCAGGGCAAGGGCAACACCCTTCCACACTTCTACCACCCTTTGTGTGAGGAAGTGCTAAGTAGCACAATGGTTAGCACTGTGGCTTCACAGCTCCAGGGTCCCGGGTTCGATTCCTGGCTTGGGTCACTGTCTGTGCGGCATCTGTACGGTCCACCCGTGTCTGCGTGGGTTTCCTCCGGGTGCTCCGGTTTCCTCCCACAGTCCAAAGGTGGACTGGCCACGCTAAATTGACCGTCGTGTCCAAAAGTTAGGTGGGGCTACTGGATTACGGGGATAGGGTGGAGGTGTGGGCTTAGGTGAGGTGCTCTTTAAGGGACCGGTGTAGACCCGATGGGCTGAATGGCCTCCTGTAAATTTGATGACTCTCTCCTGAAAGGCCTGGCACCAATATTATGTCTCTTGTCCTGGAATCCCACACCAACAGATTAGAATTTATCTCTGTCTACACTCGCAATTCATTTCAAAAATGCTAAACAAAAAAACTCCAATCAGGTTGGCCCTTAACCAGGGCCCCCTCATTATTAATGCAAATAACCCACTTGATATTCCAGGAAATGCATGACTAATTTACATAACCGCTCCTCATATTCTAACCCTTGAAGCCCTGGTAACATTTATGGTGAATCTGCGTTCCCAAGGGCAATATATCCTTTGTAATGGGCAGTCCCCAGGTCCTTTCACACAGCCCTGAAATCCACCACCCGTGACATTGGTGGAAATGGGGACTGTTCTCCTTGGGAGAGAAGGGGAGATTTGTTAACGGTGCTCAAAATGGACAGGGGGGAGAAACTTTCCACTCGTAAAAGCATCAAGAGTGAGAAGGGGACAGATTTAAAATGATTTGCAAAAGAGGCAAATGTGATTGAGTGGTTTGACTCGAGAAGGCACTGCCTGGTGGGCGTAGATTCAATCGAGGTATTCAAGAGGGCATTAGATGATTATATGAATAGAAACAATGTGCAAGGTTATGGTAGCATATTTGTTAGCACAATGGCTTCACAGCTCCAGGGCCCCGGGTTCGATTCCCGGCTTGGGCCACTATCTGTGCGGAGTCTCCCACGTTCTCCCCGTGCCTGCGTGGATTTCCTCCCACAATCCAAAGATGTGCAGGTTTGGTGGATTGGCCATGCTAAATTGCCCTTAGTGTTGCGGGGGGGGGGGTTACTGGGTTAAGGGGATAGGGTGGAGGTATGGGCTTGGGTAGGGTGCTCTTCCCAAGAGCCGGTGCAGACTCGATGGGCCGAATGGCCTCCTTCTGCACTGTAAATTCTATGACTCTATGTTACGGGGAAGAGACAGGAGAATGACGCTAAGTTATAATACTCATTTAGGACATCTGGTGGCGGCCAGGAGCTGTAAAGGATGAGTACGAACACCAATAGGAGGAGCGGGAGAAAATCTGCAATCCTATTATCACAAAGTTATATCAAAGCGCTGGTCGTCCTCCAGGTGGCCTTCCTGCTGCTGGCGCTGCTCCTTCTGGTGCCGGTGCATCTTCTGGCCCAACAATTTAGAGGTTGGTTAAAAGTAAACGAAAGGTGGGTCTTGTATAAGAGCATTGTGGAAGGTCTTTAAACCCCTACCAACGGGCAACAAAAGTACAGAACACCCCCCCCCCCCCCCCCCCCCCCCCCACACAAAGACCGCACTGACAACCAGGCTGGGGGAAGAGTTAGCCGGTCAAAAGCCAATAGAAACGAGGGGAGGGAAATCTCAGCCTTGGAACAAGGCAACACACGTGGAGGCGCAGAACCGGCGAGGGTCAGCCCCGCAAAGTTCCCAGCGCAGACCCCGGCGCTGATGTGCTTCATCACCTCCGAGCTCCAAAAGCATAGGGAGGAGATGAAAAATGATGCCTTGGCGGCCGTGGAGGCTGAGACAACCCCATGGAGAAGGCACTGGACAAAATGGAAAGGAGGCTAGAGGGCCAGGGGAAGACGGCAAGGGACCTCAAAAAGCCACCGAGGACACCGGGTGGATTTCGGCGCTCGAGCCCGAGGTGGCGTGACTGGTCAAGACCCAGATGGAAGGGAGTGGCAGCACGGTGGCGCGGTGGTTAGCCCTGCTGCCTCACGGCACCGAGGACCCAGGTTCGATTCTGGCCCCGGGTCACTGTCCGTGTGGAGTTTGCACATTCTCCCAGTCTCAGCGTGGGTCTCACCCCCACAACCCAAAATGATGTGCAGGGTAGGTGGATTGGCCCTCGATTGGAAAAAAAAATTTATAAAGAAGAAAATGAAAGACCGAGAAGGGTCGGAAAGACAAGATCGACGACCAAGAAAACCGATCACGTTGGCAAAATTTAAAAATCTTGGGGCTGCCGGAGGAATGGAGGGACGCAACCCCACAAAATACATCGCAGAAATACATGGGAGGCTATTCGGCAAGGAGGGCTTCGCACAATATTTGCCTTTAACTGAAAAACATTCCCCACTCCCAACGTACCTGATCCAGTGGGAAATGAAAATGAAAATAAGGCTCCGGGTCCCCTTAGAGATCGATCAATCCCTCCCACTTCGGCAAATGGACCAAAGTCATCTACAGACAAAATAATTGGGAGAAAAAGGATCAGCGATCAATTTATTACAGTCGAACATGAAAAGTATCCCAAACTGTCCAAGAAACAGAAATATTTGCATTAATGTAAACATTAATTAATATCCCACAAGCTTGTTCCACCATTCATTCAGATCGTGCCTGATCTGCATCACAACTCTAAATTACCCACCTTCAGAAATCCTAAGGGAGTTGGTGTGAAAGTCTGGACTGGATGCACTGTTAAAAGTGGGGCGGAAGCTTTGTTTAAAAGCGTCATTTGGAAAGTCAAGTCTGCATTTCGGAAAGCAAACCGCAAAGGGAAAGCATAACGATGAGATAAACTGTGACAGCATGTTTTCAAGAGTGGAGTTTAAGCTTTCATGTGATCATCATCCCGGGTGGGGGGGGGGGTTTGGAGGAGAAAACCATAGACACTGGGCGGGATTCTCCGATCGCCGAAAATCGCGTTCGGTCGGAGAATCCCAGTTGGCGCCGAAATCGGGGGTGGCACCGCTTTTGTGATGCTCCGCGCCCTCAAAAACGGCGTAGTCGAAGAGTACACCGCACGCCATCGGGACGGCCTCAAGACATCACCCGAGGCCCAGCCCCGATGCTCTGCCCCGATGGGCCGAGTTCCCAACGACGTTGTAATTGAAAATATGGAAAGATGTGTCATTTGAAACATGGAAGTCTGGCAATATCTGGGGTGAAATTCTCCAACCCCCCGCAGGGTCGGAGAATCGCCCGGGGCCGCCGCCGAAAATCCCGCCCTCGCCGTGGCACAAATTCTCCACCACCCGGGAATTGGCGGGGGCGGGAATCACCCACCGCCGATCGGCGAGCCCCCTGCGGCGATTCTCCGGCCCGCGATGGGCCGAAGTCCCGCCACTGGGAGGCCTCTCCTGCCGCAGTGCTTTGAACCACCTCTGGTGGCGGCGGGATTGGCGGCGCGAGCGGGCCCCCAGGGTCCTGGGTGGGGCGCGGGGCGATCGGACCCCGGGCGGTGCCCCCATGGTGGCCAGGCCCGCGATCGGGGCCCACCGATCGGAGGGCGGGCCAGTGCCGTGGGGCACTCTTTTTTTTCCGCCGCCGCCACAGCCTCCACCATGGCAGAGGCGGAAGAGAATCCCCCAGCGCGCATGCGCCGGTGGTGACATCAGCGGCAGCTGACGCACTGTCGCATGCGCGAACCAGCGAATGCCTTTCGGCCAGTCCCGGTGCTGGGCGGCAAAGGCCGCTGGAGCCGGTTTGTGCTCCAACTGCTCCGGCGCGGGCCTAGCCCCTCAATGTGAGGGCTTGGCCCCTAAAGGTGCGGAGAGTTCCGCACCTTTGGGGAGGCCCGACGCCGGAGTGGTTGGCTCCACTCCGCTACGCCGGGACCCCCCACCCTGCCGGGTAGGGGAGAATCCCACCCCTGGTCTGAGAGAAACATGAGAGGATACAGGGAAAGATCCCACGAAGGGTTAATAGCAGCTGCAAAGAGCAGATTATAAAATGCAGATTCCTTCTCCCAAACAAACAAACAGGATTTTTGTATGAAGCTAAATACAAAGGCTCAAACTTTCATTGAAAGTAACTATCTTAGTAAGCATCTGGAAAAGCATGGATGAGGGTTTCAGTTGAGTTAGGTGATAAATGTAAACCTTTCAAGTTATAAGTAAATGAAAGAAAATTGGAGACTATCAGTCTACGAGAAACATAATTTAAAGCCCAAATCAAAGTCAAAGTTATGAGCTGAGGACACAATTGGAAAACAAAACTATAGAAATGACAGGAACCAAACCAAAATTCACACCCCTACTGAAACCAAAGCATTTTTGAATATCACAAAGGAACTTTGAACATCACAAAGGAAACCATGTAATCAGAGAATCAGAGACCTGAGAGGTGAGGTCATTCCCAAAATGAATACTTAGTCATGTTAGAAAAATTCAGATTAAAAGTACCTTTTACAGTCCAAGGGAAATAATAGTTACTTTACAATAAAGTCATAAAAACTTAATAACTGTTAGAAAAATATATAAACCCGAAGAAAGGAGACAGCCAGCAGAGCCAGCTCTCACAGCTGGGTACATGGGAAAGATAGGACACAGCAACCGAGCAGAACAGCGAATACATCTGAAGAAGACCAAATTTTTAAAAGAAGATTGATTGTCAAGTTGGGCCTGAAGGTCCCTTCAACCAACCAGAAGGATCCAGAAGCAAGATCTTTTTACTTTTCTGTAAACACAGTGATTGCATCTTTTAAAAGAAAAAATATATAATAATAAAATAACTTAAAAGTTTTAACCTGAAACAGTGGTTATTAGCCTACTTTGCTTACCTAGCAACAAAGGACCCAGGATATCAATGCTACTAAGGGGTAATAAGTAGGTAAAATTCTTTGGTGAAGGTATGGGTTATACCGGGGGATAACTTGAAAATATAGTTTGACCCGAATAGCACCCAACGAGGCCTGCATCGGAGTCAGGGAGTGAGAATCCCTGTTCACCATTTAGAATGTCGGCCCTTTTTGGTATACGGGGAATTCTAAGCATAGTGGTGAGGACCCCGCATGTCGGCTGTGGACTGTGTCCAGCGCTGCCTCAGTCCGGGGGGGGGGGGGGGGGGGGGGGGGGGTGCCGCTGGCCCGGCCATTCTCCAGCCCTTTTTGGCGTGGGAGCCGGGAATTTTGCCCGGAGCGGCTGCTAGCCCCTCACCGGTCTCGCAATCGGTGCAGCTGTTGCTGCCGTGAAACGCCACTGTTCCCACGCCGGCCTCACCGGATATCGGAGAATCCAGCCCACTGACTTTGGGTCAGAGTGGAGTGCGTGTGCAGCTGACCACAATCATTTTGAGTGCTTAAAAGGGACTTTTTGTGTTAGTGAGATCATTGTAGCTGCAGATGTACATTGTCAATCTTTAAATCTGAGTGTTTTAGTTAAACTAAAGGGGAAGTAAAGGAATGTTGAAATGAAAATGAAAATCGCTTATTGTCACGAGTAGGCTTCAATTAAGTTACTGTGAAAAGCCCCTAGTCGCCACATTCCGGCGCCTGTCCGGGGAGGCTGGTACGGGAATCGAACCGTGCTGCTGGCCTGCTTGGTCTGCTTTAAAAGCCAGCGATTTAGCCCAGTGAGCTAAACCAGCCCCTAGTGCCCCTAGAGTATTGTATAATAATCCAACTTTTCAATTCATGTTTTTTCCTTGTTAAAACTAATCAGCGGTCCTTTGATTCAGCTCCTCCACTCTTTATTTAAAAAAGTTAACGTTGTGGTCTTTTGAACCAGGGTGGCATTCTGGGAACTCCCCGTCCAGTTATAACATCAACTGGGCTGGTAGAGCATTTTGATAAGTTTGCCTCTCATTCTCCGGAACTGCAATGGCTACAGGTCCAGTCTGTCCAACACATTCCTCATAGGATAACCCTTCGCATCCAAGGAATAAGTTGAACGAATCTTCTCTGAACTGCTTCAATTGAACTTTGTCCTTTCTTAAATAAGAGGATCGCTGTCCTGCACCTTCTGATAGTGCAGCATCCCTCGGTATGACACTGAAATGTTAATCTTGCTCTTTGTGCTCAAGCCCTGGAGTGGGATTTGAACTAGGAACTTTGTGACTCAGAGGTAAGAAGAGTGCGACCAACAGAACTAAAGCTGACTCAGGGGAGCATCTTAAAAGGAGGAAATCATGGCTGAGACGCAGCAAGGTTGTAGGGAGGGGATTCCAGAGCTTGGGTTGGAGAACCACAGAACCACGAATGGTGGAGTAACTGGGGATGTGCGAGGGGCCGGAATTGGATGAGCACAGAGATCTCGGAGGGTTGGGGGGGGCTAGAGGAGGTTACCGAGATAGGGAGAACAGCAGGTGATAGGTGAACAGTTCTCCCCGTGTCAGTGTGGGTTTTCTCCGGCTGCTCCGGTTTCCTCCCACAGTCCAAAGATGTGCAGGTTAGGTGGATTGGCCATGATAAATTACCCTTAAGTGTCCAAAAAGGCTAGGTGGGGTTACGAGGATAGGGTGGAGGTGTGGGCTTAAGTGGGGTGCTTTTTCCGAGGGCTGGTGCAGACTCAATGGGCCGAATGGCCTCCTTCTGGACTGTAAATTCTATGATTCTATGAATGGGATTTGCTGCAAGTTAGGAAACAGGCTGCAGAGTTTTGACCAAGCTGAAGTTCAACTTTTGGATCAGCTATATCCCACGCATTCCCCTGGGAAAGGTGAATATCACACAGTAACCGCTGAAGGGGTTAACAGAAATTTGAACAGCAAGCAGCACAGAAATGTGGCCGGATTAACACCAGGTAGTCACGTGCTACAATGTATCTGTGCCTTGGTAGTGATTGGACAATGTAGTAGCAGTGATTGGATAATATAATCACATGTATTCACTTGGAATGCAATGAAGCAATTTTGCTTCGTAGACATAGCTGGGCTGAGATAACAGAGCATTACTGTGTAACTGGCTGACTGGTGTAACCACTATCTGTATACCATTATAAAACTAACAGCTTGTAGATTTTCAGGGAGCCCGTGCTCCATCTTGGACGAGTGTGAGTTTCCGAGAATATGTCAGTTAAATAAATCGGTTGAACAAAGGAGCTCTCGGTCTCGTTGGGTGCTTGCAGAATTGGAGTAGGTCTTTCTCTCACTATCACCGCCATGCAAAAAGACAAAGGCAGTCCAACTCACCAAATAACTCGGCAAATGGATCTCGCCCACCAAAGAATTCCCTAAATACTTCATCAGGGCTACGGAACGAAAACACAAATCCTGGAAACTCCGTGTCCTTGCTGGGAGCCCTGCCACCTGTCAGAAATGAAATCAGTAAAATATTCAGGTCAATAAGGTGCACGGATCACTGGTTATACGTACGCAAGTTACTGAAAGTAGCGACTGGGCTAATAAGAACATTCTAGCAAAGCAAATCAAAAACTGGGGTCCATTCCTCGAAATTCAGAAGCAGAGGATATGTCAAACCTCTGCGCAACCTCGGTTAGACCACAGGCGGGTAACTGGGGAAAGGTGATGCCGGAACCAGAATTCCCCCTTGTTATGGACCCCCAGTTTCCCCCATCCAACCCTTTAATCATCTTAAACCGCTCAATTAGCCAATCAAAGTCTATCAGCTTGAGGGCTGCTATTGTTAAAAGCAAATTACTGCGGATGCTGGAATCTGAAACCAAAGAGAAAATGCTGGAAAATCTCAGCAGGTCTGGCAGCGTCTGTAGGGAGAGGAAAGAGCTAACCCTTCGAGATGACCCTTTGTCAAAGCTTTTCTCCCCCTACAGATGCTGCCAGACCTGCTGAGATTTTCCAGCATTTTCTCTTTCGGGCTGCTATTGTTCCTCAGTTATACACGCGCCAGGATTTTCCAACCCTGCCTTGGCAGATTGCGGCGTGCCATTCGAACCTCTGCTGACTCTGGTGGGACTCCGGAATATCCCATCGGCAGGAGTGGCCAGAAATCCCACGGTCTTTCAGATTTGCTGCCCCATGTTCGGTGAAGACTTTTATGCAGAGATGGTGGTGCAGTGGTTATTTTACTGGACTCGTAATCCAGAGGCCCAGACTAATGATCGGGGAACAGGGGTTCAAATCCCACCACGGTGGCAAATCTGGAATGTAAAGCTAGCTAGTCTCAATAACGGTGACCTTGACAATTCTCATCGATCATCATTAAGGTCCATCTGATTCATTAATGCCCCATATGGAATGGAATCTGCTGCCAACCTTACACAGTCTAGGCCACATGTGTCTCCTGACCCACAGCAATGGGGTTGTCCTTGACCGTCCTCAAGGTGAATTAGAGACGGGCACCAAATGTTGGCCTCGTCAGCAACACCCATGAAAGAATAATAAAAACGGAGCAAGCCGTTGCCTCTTACCCGCTCCAATCAATCCATCTTTTCCATACTTGTCATAAACTTGCCGTTTACTCTCTGCAAAATAAAAATTCAGAAAACTGTGGGGTACATAAATGACGTGGAAACTTGGCACCACAAAAACAGGCCATTCGGCCCAACTGGTTCGTGCTGGTGGTGCTGCCCACGAGCCTCCTCCCAAACCACTTCACCCCAACCCCATCGACACATTAGGGCAGCACGGTAGCATTGTGGTTAGCATAAATGCTTCACAGTTCCAGGGTCCCAGGTTCGGTTCCCGGCTGGGTCACTGTCTGTGCGGAGTCTGCACGTTCTCCCGGTGTGTGCGTGGGTTTCCTCCGGGTGCTCCGGTTTCCTCCCACAGTCCAAAGATGTGCGGGTTAGGTGGATTGGCCATGCTTTCACTGGTCTTTGTTCCAAGGATTGGCTGCACCATGAACAATCTTTCTCTACTGATTTCTGGGGCGAAATTCTCCGACCACCCGCAGGGTCGGAGAATCGCCCGGGGGCGGCATAAAACCCGCCCCCGCCGTGGCCGGAATTCTCCGCCACCCGGGAATTGGCAGGGGCGGTGGGTCCCCCGCGCCGATCGGCGAGCCCCCTCAGGCGATTCTCCAGCCCGCGATGGGCCGAAGTCCCGCCGCTGAGAGGCCAAGCCCGCCGACGTGGTTTCAACCACCTCTGGTGGTGGCGGGATTGGCGGCGCGAGCGGGCCCCGGGGGGGGTGCGCGGGGCGATTGGACCCCGGGGGGGGTGCCCCACGGTGGCCTGGCCCGCGATCGGGCCCACCGATCGGCCGGCGGGCCAGTGCCGTGGGGGCACTCTTTTTCTTCTGCCACCACCACGGCCTCCACCATGGCGGAGGCAGAAGAGAATCCCCCAGCGCGCATGCGTCGGTGGTGACGTCAGTGGCCGCTGATGCACCAGCGCATGCGCAAACCGCGAAGGCCTTTCGGCCAGCCCCGACGCCGGCTGGCGGGCGTCAAAGGCCGTTGGCGCCGGTTTTGGCGCCAGTCGGCGTGGCGCCAACCACTCCAGCGCGGGCCTAGCCCCTAAAGGTGCGGAGAATTCCACACCTTTGGGGAGGCCCGACGCCGGAGTGGTTGGCGCCACTCCGCTACGCTGGGACCCCCCGCCCCGCCGGGTAGGGGAGAATCCCGGCCCATGGCTGTGAGCTTCCTTGATATCACTGCCTCAGATTCCGGTGGCAAAAATAGGAAGGCAGATTATTATTTGAATGAGAAATACACGGTGAGACCTTGCTGACCTCGCATAACAGTCAGCAGAAAGTAAGCGTCCAGGTACAGCAGGCAGTAAAGAAGGCAAATGGTATCTTGGCCTTCATAGGGAGAGGATTTGAGTACAGGAATAGGGATGCTTTACTGCAATTGTATAGGGCATTGGTGAGGCCACACCTGGAATATTGTGTGCAGTTTTGGTGTCCTTATCTGAGGAAGGATGTTCTTGCTATGGAGGAAGTGCAGCAAAGGTTTACCAGGCTGATTCCTGGGATGGCAGAACTGTTATGTGAGGAGAGACTAAGTCAGTTAGGATTATTGGAGTTTAGAAAAGTGAGAGAGAATCTCAAGAGTCAACCACGTTGCTGTGGGTCTGCAGTCACATATAGGCCAGACCGGGTAAGGATGGCAGATTTCCTTCCCTAAAGGACATTAGTGAATTATTTGGGATAGAGGACAAATGCGCTAGGTGCGCGGGAGGACCAGCGAACCACATTCACATCTTTTGGGCATGCCCTAAGCTTAGGGGGTACTGGGAGGGATTTGCGGGCGTCATGTCCCGGGTGCTAAAAACAAGGGTGGCGATGGGTCCAGGGGTGGCAATTTTTGGGGTTTTGGAAGACCCGGGAGTCCAGGGGGAGAAAGAGGCCGATGTTTTGGAAGTTCGCCTTGAGGGGATCTGTATAGGGGTTCGCCCGGAGGTGGCAACCATTTATTGACTTCTTTGCGGGAGAGTGAGCGTCAGCAGGGGGAGGGGATGGGGGGGGGGGGGGGGGGGGGGGGGGGGGGGGGGGGGGAAGCAGAGTAGAGTAGAGTAGGAGGGATAAAATGGCGGGTAGTACAGGTGGGAGAGGAGCGGGCTTGTGCAGTATGTTACGATTGAAGTATTGAATGTACGTGGATGTTTGCACATTTTTGCCTTTTTTGCTTTCTTTCTGTTGATGTCTGTAACTGTTTACAAAGCCAAAAACTACCTCAATAAAATTGTTTATCAAAAAAAAAGGACATTAGTGAACCTGATGGGTTTTTACGACAATCGGCAATGGTTTCATGGTCATCTTCACACTTTTAATTCCAGATTGTTATTGAATTCAAATTTCACCATCTGCCCTGGCAGGATTCGGACCCGGGACCCGAAAGCATGACTCTGACTTTCTGGTTTCCACATCCAGTGACAGTACATATAGAACATACAGTGCAGAATGAGGCCAGTTGGCCCATCGAGTCTGCACCAACCCACTTAAGCCCTCACTTCTACCCTATCCCCCGTAACCCAATAACCCCTCCTAACCTTTTTGGTCACTAAGGGCAATTTAGCATGGTCAATCCACCTAACCTGCATATCTTTGGACTATGGGAGGAAACCGGAGCACCCGGAGGAAACCCACGCAGACACGGAGAGAACGTGCAGACTCCGCACAGACAGTGACCCAGCGGGGGACTCGAACCTGGGACCCTGGCGCTGTGAAGTCACAGTGCTAACCACTGTGTTACCGTGCTGCCAACTAATACCACTACGCCACTGTCTCCCATTGCTTGGCCTGGCCTTCCCCTGCCAAAGGCAAGGGGCCCACCAGTGTCCCCCATAAATTTGGAGACAGGTCAGAGGCAGGCAGGGGCAGGCTAGCTACACGCTGTATTTTATGAGCCCTCAGACATACTGGTGGAGTACGATAAAATCCAGCCCAAGGTCAGTAACATCAGGCACTGGGCTAACTGAGTGATGACATGAGCGAGTTGGATTAACAGTTTGAGGCAGTACAGTAGCACAAGTGGATAGTACTGTTGCTTCACAGCTCCAGGGTCCCAGGTTTGATTCCCCGCTGGGTCACTGTCTGTGCGGAGTCTGCACGTTCTCCCCGTGTCTGCGTGGGTTTCCTCCAGGTGCTCCGGTTTCCTCCCACAGTCCAAAGACATGCAGGTTAGGTGGATTGGCCTTAGTGACCAAAAAAAAGGTTAGGAGAGGTTATTGGGTTACGTGGACAGGGCAGAATTGAGGGCTTAAGTGGATCGATGCAGACTCGATGGGCCAAATGGCCTCCTTCTGCACTATATGTTCCATGTTAACATCAGTAGAGATACAGTCAGTAACACAGGGAGTTGGGGGGGGGGGGGGGGGGGGGTGAAGAGAGGTTACTGAGTGACAGTGTGAGGGAGCTGGATTAACATCAGTAGAGATACAGTCAGTAACACAGGGAGTTGGGGGGGGGGGGGTGAAGAGAGGTTACTGAGTGACAGTGTGAGGGAGCTGGATTAACATCAGTAGAGATACAGTCAGTAACACAGGGAGTTGGGGGGGGGGGGGTGAAGAGAGGTTACTGAGTGACAGTGTGAGAGAGCTGGATTAACATCAGTACAGATAGTCAGTAATGCAGGGAGCTGGGAGAGAGGGGTTACTGAGTGACAGTGTGAGGGATATATAGATATGTAGAAGGTAGGAGCAGGTGGTGGCCTTTTGGCCCTTCGAGCCTGCTCCACCATTCATCACGATCATGGCTGATCATCCAACTCAATAGCCTAATCCTGCTTTCTCCCCATAGCCTTTGATCCCATTCTCCCCAAGTGCTATATCCAGCCGCCTCTTGAATATATTCAATGTTTTAGCATCAACTACTTCCTGTGGTAATGAATTCCACAGGCTCACCACTGTTTGGGTGAAGAAATGTCTCCTTATCTCTGTCTGAAATGGTTTACCCTGAATCCTCAGGCTGTGACCCCTGGTTCTCGACACACCCATCATTGGTAACATCTTCCCTGCATCTACCCTGTCTAGTCCTGTTAGAATTTTATAAGTCTCTATGAGATCCCACCACATTCTCCTGAACTCCAGCGAGAACAATTCCAACCCAGTCAATCTCTCCTCATATGACAGTCCCGCCATCCCTGGAATCAGCCTGGTAAACCTTCGCTCCACTCCCTCGAGAGCAAGAACATCCTTCCTCAGAGAAGGAGACCAAAACTGCAGACAATACTCCAGGTGTGGCCTCACCAAGGCACTGTACAATTGCAGCAACACATCCCTGCTTCTATACTCGAAACCTCTCACAATGAAGGCTAACATATCATTAGCCTTCCTTACCGCCTGCTGGATTAACATCAGTAGAGATACAGTCAGTAACACATGGTGCTGGGGTGGGGAGAGGGGTTACTGAGTGACAGCGAGAGGGAGCTGGATTAACATCAGTAGAGATACAGTCAGTAACACATGGTGCTGGGGCGGGGAGAGGGGTTACTGAGTGACAGTGTGAGGGAGCTGGATTAACATCAGTCGATATACAGACAGCAACACAGGGAGCTGGAGGGGAGAGAGGTTCCTTAGGTCAGTTTGAGGGAGCTGAATTAACATCAATAGCGATATCGTCAGTAATACAGGGTGTTGGGGGTGGGGGGGGGGGGGCGCGAGGTGGGAAGAGGGGTTACTGAGAAGCAGCAGGAAGGAGCTGGATTATATCATTAGAGATACAGTCAGACAGCCCTCCCCTGCAGCCTCTGTTACTGAGGCTGCAGTGGGAAGTAGGTGAACTATTTTATAACAGGATGCTCCGGCGTGAACTGTACTTGATTCTCTCATCCTCAGTCCATATTCTGATTGGGGAATTCTATGAAAATCACTGGAGGAAAAACAAATGCAGAGAATGAGCAGAAACGAATGCTAAATATTGGATTAGATTCTTGGAAAGAAATCATTAAACTAAGATTCTATTGTATCCGTAATGGTAGCACCATGATAATGTTTCTAGAATACTAATCCAGATGAGTTGATTCCCATCATGGCCGATGGGGAATTAAGTTCTATTGAGGAAATCTGGAATACATAACTACGCACAGTAATGGTGACTATGCAGTGACTGGATTTTTGGAAAAAAAACATCCAGTTTAAGACCTTTAAGGATGTCCTTTAAGGAAATCTGCCACTCTTACCTGGCCTGGACGTTTTTGTGACTCAAGAATCCACGGCGATATGGGAAACTCTTAACCACTCTCCGAAATGCCCGAGCAAAACACTCAGTGTATTCAAGAAGGTGCCTCACCATCACCTTTGAGAAGATGTAGTAGAGATGATGGGGGCGATCTAACCAAAAGAAGTCAGAGTACATTCTGGGCGCGATGAGCAGGGTCGTTCCCGGCGCTTTCTAACGGCACTCTGTTGCTACTTCAGGCCCCGCTAGGGCCCCCCCCCCCCCTTCAAGGCCATATACAGTGCCATTTCCTTCCCCAAGGAGCTCCATTCATTGTAGGAAGAGTAGGAAGAGATCGGGAAGCCATTTTTAAATTAGATAAACATGTGGGAGAAAGGAATGGAAGGATATATTGATAGGGAGGGCAGTTAGGGTTAGACTAGTGACATTCAGATCCCATGAATAGCATTTCAAAATATTAAAATTAGAAGTCTTTCAAGAAGTCTTCCAAAAGCAAGGAAGTGATGCCTCGCCTCAACAAATCATTGGTCAGACCACATTTGTAGTAGTGTGTTCAGTCACAGAATCATAGAATTTACGGAGCAGAAGGAGGCCATTCTGCCAATCGAGTCTGCTCCGGCCCTTGGAAAGAGCACCCTACCCAAGCCCATATCTCCACCCTATCCCCGTAACCCCCACCTATCCTTTTTTGGACACGAAGGGCAATTCTGCATGGCCAATCCACCTAACTTGCACATCTTTAGACTGTGGGTGGAAATCGGAGCACCCGGAGGAAACCATCACAGTTCTGGGCAACTTATTTAAGGAAGGATGTTAAATCCCTGGAGTGAGTGCAGAGGAGATTTCCTAGAATGGTACCGGGATTGAGGAATTTTAGATACAAGAAAAGATTGGAGAAATTAGGCTTGTTCACCTTGCAGCAGAGAAGATTAAGAGGCGACTTATTGAGGTGTTCAAAATTCCGAACCATTTTAACAAGGTAACGAAGGATATTCTGTTTCCACCAGTTGGTAAGTCAGTGACTAGGGTCACAATTTGAGGATGGTCAGCAAGAGAGCTAGGAAGAAGATAAGGAGAAACTCCTTTACTCAGAGTGTTGTTGGGGTTTGGAATGCGCTGCCTGGCAGAGTGGTGGAGGTGGATTCCATATGAGGTTACAAAAGAGAGATGGATATATATTTGAAAGTGATGAATTTAGAGGGCTACAGAGATAGGGCTGGGGAATGGGACTAGCTAGGTTGCTCTTTTGGGAGCCGGTGCAGACACATTGGGCGGGATTCACCCCTACCCGGCGGGGTGGGGGGTCCCGGCGGGACGGAGTGGTGTGAACTGCGCACCTTCAGGGGCTAGGCCCGCTCCGTTGTAGTTTGCGTCCCGCCAGCCGGCAGGAAAGGGGCTTGGCGCCATGCCAACCGGCGCCGAAGGGCCTCCGCCGGCCGGTGCGAGTCGGGCATGCGTGGGAGCGCCAGCGTGTGCTGGGGTCACCCCCGCGTATGCGCAGAGGGATTCGCTTCCACACCGGGAATGGCGGAGGACCACAGCCTCGGTGCGTAAGGATAGAGTGCCTCCACGGCACAGGCCCGCCCGTGGATCGGTGGGCCCCGATCACGGGCCAGGCCACCGTGGGGGCACCTCCCGGGGCTAGATCCCCCCCGCGCCTCCCGAAGAACCCCGGAGCCCGCCCACGCCACCAGGTGCCGGCGGTAAGGGTCCTACTCCATTTTACGCCGGCAGGACCGGCAACAGACGGGCAGGAATTCGGCCTATCGCGGGTCGGAGATTTCGGGCAACCCCGGCGCCCATTGAGTCGCGCCGGACCCCGCCATTCTCTGAGGCGGGCGGCACGACTCACGTCGGGGTGGTTTTTGGGGGGCGGGAGAATTAGAAGGACGGCGGGAGCGGGATTCACACCGACCCCCGGCGATTCTCCCACCTGGTGAGGGGAGTCGGACAATCCCTCCATCTGTGCTATAAATAACCAACGAACAAATGAGCACAGCTGCTAAGATCATCAGTTCATCTGTTTGAGAACTCTTCAGAAAGAGGGGATGCATAAAAACAGAAGTCTAGAAGTTATACGCAGAAATATGAAAGTTTAGCATCCTTGCACAATATATGGTCATCCTTTTCAGCCAAATGGCTGACAACCTGCACTGAGAGAGCATTTCTTGCTAATAGTATTTATTACAACTCTGCAGAGTCTGCAAATTGAAAAGGAACAGAGGGATGACTGAGAGGCACAAATACTCAAGAATCTTCTCTTTCTTATACCGAACAGTCCATACAAAGCAGGGCGGCACGGCAGCACAGTGGGTAGCACTGTTGCTTCACAGCGCCAGGGTCCCAGGTTCGATTCCCGGCTTGGGTCACTGTGCGGAGTCTGCACATTCTCCCCATGTCTGCGTGGGTTTCCTCCGGGTTCTCCGGTTTCCTCCCACAAGTCCCAAAAGACGTGCTTGTTAGGTGAATTGGACATTCTGAATCCTCCCTCAGTGTATCCGAACGGGCACCGGAGCGTGGCAACTAGGGGCTTTTCACAGTAATTTCATTGCAGTGTTAATGTAAGCCTACTTGTGACAATAAAGATTATTATTGTTATTATTATTATTGCTCAACACAAGGAAACGGGAAATAATTCAGGATGCCCACTTACTATCCGATAGTATTTCATACGCCTCTGCAATCTCCTTAAACTTCTGCTCTGCAAATTCCTTATTATCTGGATTCTTGTCAGGATGCCATCGCAGTGCTAATTTCCGGTAACTGTAAGGTGAAATGAAATGAAATGAAAATCACTTATTGTCTCAAGTAGGCTTCAAATGAAGTTACTGTGAAAAGCCCCTAGTCGCCACATTCCGGTGCCTGTCCGGGGAGGCTGGTACGGGAATTGAACCGTGCTGCTGGCCTGCCTGGGTCTGCTTTAAAAGCCAGCGATTTAGCCCAGTGTGCTAAACCAGCCCCTGCTGGTCCGGGGGGGGGGGGGGGGGGGGGGGGGTAAGGTGGGAGGAATGGAACATTTCAATTACAACAGGGTCATTATTCCTTAAAGTTGTGGGATTTTTGGCTAAGGCCATGTCCTATTGAAGAACGTGTTCACCCACCTACGTTCAAGAACTGTACAAGGGATCTCGTGGCCAACCTCTCGCCCTTCCGCCCTCTGTGAAACTGAGTTCATCCAAAACTCTGCCGTCTGCACTCAAATCCCGTTCACCCATCAATTCCACCACCCCGCCCCCACCACTGCAGATCTCAGTTCCAGCAAGGATTGTAAAGTTCCCCGTCTCCACTATGGCTGCAGCTCTGCCCGTCTCTGTAATCATCTCCAGCTCTACAAGCCCTCGCTCAGAGAGCTACTCCTTCCCCAATTCCGGTCTCTTGTACTTTGCCCATTTGAATCTCTCTGTGGTATAATGGGTTGATACAGTAGTTACAGTAACGAGCGATGTAGATCGACCATGAGATTAACAGTGCACATAGAACATAAAACATAGAACAGTACAGCACAGAACAGGCCCTTCGGCCCTCAATGTTGTGCCGAGCCATGATCACCCTACTCAAACCCACGTATCCACCCTATACCCGTAACCCAACAACCCCCCCTTAACCTTACTTTTATTAGGACACTACGCGCAATTTAGAATGGCCAATCCACCTAACCCGCACATCTTTGGACTGTGGGAGGAAACCGGAGCACCCGGAGGAAACCCACGCACACAGAGGGAGGACGTGCAGACTCCACACAGACAGTGACCCAGCCGGGAATCGAACCTGGGATCCTGGAGCTGTGAAGCATTTATGCTAACCACCATGCTACATCAGCAGCCTTTTACGAGAGACAGTACTCGGGAGAGATTTGCCTGCCCAGTAGCTCACCATGAATATAATACACATAGTGTAAATAAACCAGTTTGAAGTGATTACCCAAATCAGACTACTGTCTCCCAGATAAGATACATGCCACCAGTATGCAAAGTGCTCCTCTCCTTTACTGGCCATGCGTTCAGCTGCCTAAGCACCGAGTTCGTCCTCCTTTGAGGCACTCCTTTCAAACCTGCCTCTTTCACCCAGGCTTTGGTCACCCGCCCTGCTACACAGTAGGAAGTCTGACAACACCAGGTTAAATTCCAACAGGTTTGTTTCGAATCACTAACTTTTGGAGCACTGCTCCTTTCTCAGGTGAGTGATGACTCACCTGATGACTCACCTGAGGAAAGAGCAGTGCTCCGAAAGCTAGTGATTCGAAACAAACCTGTTGGACTTTAACCTGGTGTTGTCAGACTTCTTACTGTGCTCCCCCCAGTCCAACGCCGGCATTTCCATATCATCTGCTCTACTGCAACTTGGGGTGTTGTAAATCTTTACAAGCACTACATACAAGTGCAAATAAATGTTTCTGTTATCAAGTATTGGTTTTGTACTTTATGATGAAAATATTTTTTAAAGAAGTTAATAGAAAATTCTGGAAAAGTTCAGCAGATCTGGAGAAAGGATCTGTGGAGAAAGGATCAGAGTTATCATTGAGTCCAGCATGACCAAAAATAGAGTCATAGAACCATAGAATTCCCACAGTGCAGAAGGAGACCATTCAGCCCATCGGGACTACACGACCCTCTGAAAAAGAGCACCCTATCTAAGCTCAATTCCCTGCTCTCTCCCCATAACCCCACCAAACCTGCATATCTTTGGCCACCAAGGGGCGATTGATCATGGCTAATCCACCCAAATTGCACATCTTTGGGCAGTGAGAGGAAACCGGAGCATCCGGAGGAAACCCACGAAGACAGGAGGGAAATGTGGAAAATCCACAGAGTCACCCAAGACGGGAATTGAACCTGGGTCCCTGGTCCACTGAGGCAACATTGCCGGCCACTGTGCCACCGTTATTAATTCCGTTAATTCCGTTTCTCTCCCCAACAGATGCTGCCAGATCTGCTGAGGTTTTCCAGCATTTTCTGTTTTGACTTCAGATTTCCAGCATCTGCAGTGGTGCTTTTATGAGTCCTTTTGTTCTCTTCTTTGCAACTTGTAGTGACACATGAATTGTAATAATGTGTAAGTCATGTTTAAGGGGTTATTATCGACAGGAATACGGGAGATTTCTACACTGCAGCTTTATTTGGCTCAGGCTGCTCGTTGGGCAAAGATATATTTGTGTGAATGTAATTCACACTGTAATATATATGATACCATATTATTGTAAGCGCAGTTGCGTTGCCCGACCACTAGGGGGAGTAGCACTGGGAATGCATAGGAGTTTGTACAGGGCTCCACCCTTGGCTCCGCCCACGGCTCCTCCCCCTGGACTGCTGTATAAAGATTGATGCCCAGTGCCAGCCTGCAGTTCATCCAGGGTTCATCGTGTTACAGGCTGGCTCTGTTGTGAGTAGATTAAAACCACTGTTCATATCTTAAAGCACGTGTCTCGTGAATTGATGGTCTCTTCAATGTTTTAGACATGTGATCGGATCCCACTACATCAGATCAGCTCATTGGAATGAACCTCAGATGGCCGTGGAGAGATCTGCCCCTCCCCCTAGCTGCACTCACACAGCCACTGGAGCTCACCAACCTTCCTAACTCCAACCTGAACACTCTGCCTGTCGGGTGCCGGAATCACCACTCGCGATGCTATTCAATTGGTTTGAGACCATGGTAGGAACAACTTTGGGCCGGATCTTCAGGCCTCATTCTGGAAGAGAGTGGTGGTGGTGGTGGTGGTGGTGGGGAGGGGGGAGGGGGTGGGGGCGTCACCAACTCTGATTGGACATACTTTTTGCAGTTTCATCACATGGCCTCCGACATGTCATGTGTCTGCAATGACACAAAGACACCACCAATAAGGGGATTGGTTAAACATTGTGGGTTCATTTATTTAGACGAGGTACATGGGCGAACACACATACATGGATAGGAAGCTTGTAGACACATGAGCAGAGCTGACTGTGCTGTGCTCTGCTTAAAGTCAAAGGGAAAAATAAAACATGGATCGTATGACGCACTTCCTTTCTTGTGATATTATGCTGCAATTCCCTGCCCTTACACGTCTGCAATTGGTCCATTCTCATGGCGCAACATCTTTTCACATGCAATTAGAAAGTGAGGGCTCGTGATCACCCAAGTGGATGATTCAGGACTATCAACGTCCCCCTGCCCCCGATTCACAATCATTTTAAGCTAATACACAGAGTTCTAAGGAATGAATAAAATCATTTCTTTAATGTTCTATTGATTTTTTCCTTTATTTTCTCGCTCACTGCTGTATCCTGGAAATTAATCCTCAATTCCTATCTGTCCCCAGGATAATCCTGGAGGGCTGGCAACCTCGCGGCCTCACCCCTCATCCATTCACAGGAGCAGGAGGAGGCCATTCAGCCCTACCTGCCTGCTCCGCCATTCAATGAGATCATGGTTGGATCTGCAAGCTACCTCCATTTGCTCGAGTTTGCCCATATCCCTTAAGTAACAAAAATCAACAAAAATCAGTGCACCCCTCCCCGATGAACTTAACGCATTCTATGCTCGGTTTGAGCAGGTAACCAACAACCCGCTATCGAGTGCCCCAGCAACCCATAATTCACCCATACCCACCATCACAGTTTCCGAAGTCAGATCGGCCTTCCTGAAAGTGAACCCACGGAAGGCGATGGGCCCGGACGGGATCCCTGGTCGTGCACTCAGAACCTGCGCGGACCAGCTGGCAGAGGTCTTCACAGACATCTTTAACCTATCCTTACTCCACTCCGAGGTCCCCACCTGCTTCAAGAAGACCACCATCATACCGGTACCAAAGAAGAACCAGGCAACGTGCCTCAATGACTACCGCCCGGTGGCCCTGACGTCAGTTGTAATGAAGTGCTTTGAGAGGCTGATCATGAAGCGCATCACCTCCATACTCCCGGAACGCCTTGACCCACTTCAATTCGCATACCATCGCAACCGGTCCACATCAGACGCCATTTCCCTGGCCCTACACTCATCCCTAGAGCATCTCGAAAACAAGGACTCCTACATCAGACTCTTATTTATTGACTACAGCTCCGCCTTCAACACCATAATCCCAGCCAAGCTCATATCAAAGCTCCAAAACCTAGGACTTGGCTCTCCACTCTGCAACTGGATCCTTGACTTTCTGACCAACAGACCACAGTCAGTAAGAATGAACACCAACACCTCCTCCACAATAGTCCTCAACACTGGTGGCCCGCAAGGCTGCGTACTTAGCCCCCTACTCTACTCCCTGTACACACACGACTGCATGGCAAAACTTGGTTCCAACTCCATCTACAAGTTTGCTGACGATACGACCATAGTGGGCCGGATCTCGAACAACGACGAGTCTGAATACAGGAGGGAGATAGAGAACTTAGTGGAGTGGTGCAACGACAACAATCTCTCCCTTAATGCCAGCAAAACTAAAGAGCTGGTCATCGACTTCAGGAAGCATAGTACTGTACACACCCCTGTCAGCATCAACGGAGCCGAGGTAGAGATGGTGAGCAGTTTCAAATTCCTAGGGGTGCACATCACCAAAAATCTATCCTGGTCCACTCATGTCGACGCTATCACCAAGAAAGCACAACAGCGCCTTTACTTCCTCAAGAAACTAAGGAAATTTGGCATGTCCACATTAACCCTTACCAACTTTTACAGATGCACTATAGAGAGCATCCTCTCGGGCTGCATCACAGCCTGGTATGGCAACTGCTCGGCCCAGGACCGCAAGGAACTTCAGAGAGTCGTGAATACCGCCCAGTCCATCACACAAACCTGCCTCCCATCCATTGATTCCATCTACACCTCCCGCTGCCGGGGGAAAGCAGGCAGCATAATCAAGGATCCCTCCCACCCGGCTTACTCACTTTTCCAACTTCTTCCATCGGGCAGGAGATTCAGAAGTCTGAGAACACGGACGAACAGACTCAAAAACAGCTTCTTCCCCACTGTCACCAGACTCCTAAATGACCCTTTTATGGACTGTCCTCATTAACACTACACCCTGTCTGCTTCATCCGATGCCAATGCTTATGTAGTTACATTGTATATCTTGTGTTGCCCTATTATGTATTCTCATGTATTTTCTTGAATTCTGTTCAATTCCCTTTCTTCCCATGTACTGAATGATCTGTTGAGCTGCTTGCAGAAAAATACTTTTCACTGTACCTCGGTACACGTGACAATAAACAAATCCAATCCAATCCAATCCAATCTCAGATCAAAACTTACAACTGACCCAGCATCAAGGGCTATATGTAGAAGGGAGCTCCAAACTTTTATTACCCTTTGATTGTAGAAATGTTTGCTAATCTCACTCCCAAGTAGTTCTGTCTCTACTTTTTAGTCCATGCTCCCTAGTCCTAGATTCCCAATTTGTATAAATACGTTTTTTCTCTCTCCCTATCAGTGAGGCACATAGGAACAAGAGTAGGCCATTCAGCCCGTCAAACCTGTTCCGCCATTCAATATGATCATGGCCAAACGGCCATTTCAATACCTTTTCCACCCACTATCCCCATAACCCTTTACATTATGGCTAATTAGAAATCTAGCAATCTCGGAGGGCGGCACGGTGGCGCGGTGGTTAGCAATGCTGCCTCACGGCGATGAAGACCCGAGTTCGTTCCCGGCCCCGGGTCACTGTGCGTGTGGAGTTTGCACATTCTCCCCGTGTTTGCGTGGGTTTCACCCCCACAACCCAAAGATGTGCAGGGTAGGTGATTGGCCGCGCTGAATTGCCCCTTAATTGGGGAAAAAAAATTGGATACTCTAAATTTGTTTAAAAGAAAAGAAATCTATCAATCTCTACTTTAAATATACGCAGTGACTGAGCTTCCATAGGCCACTATGGTAGTGAATTCCAAAGATTCACCACCCTCTTGAGGAAATAAATTACTCATCTCCGTTCTATTTTGTTTTGAAATTGTGCCCCCTAGTTCTAGACTCCCCAATCAAGGAAAACATCTTTTCTGTATCTACCCTGTCTATTCCTCAAAGTATTTCTTGGTTTCAATGAGATCACCTCTTATTCTCCAGAGAATACAGGCCCAGTTTGCCCAATCGCTCTTCATAATCCCGTTATCCCCAGAACAAGTCTAGTAAAGCCTTACTGCACTCCCTTCTATGGCAACAATATCCTTTCTAAGGAAAGGGGACCAAAACTGCACAGAAGTACTCCAGCTACTGTCTAAACAAGCACCTATACAATTGAAGGAAGACCTCATTACTCCTGTACTCAAATCCTCTTGCGATAAAGGTGAACTGGGGCTGGTTTAGCTCACCAGGCTAAATCGCTGGCTTTTAAAGCAGACCAAGCAGGCCAGCAGCACGGTTCGATTCCCGTACCAGCCTCCCCGGACAGGCGCCGGAATGTGGTGACTAGGGGCTTTTCACAGTAACTTCATTGAAGCCTACTCGTGACAATAAGCGATTTTCATTTCATTTCATTTTCATTTTAACATAGGGGTGCACGGTAGCACAATGGGCACACGGTAGCACAGTTGCTTCACAGCTCCAGGGTCCCAGGTTCGATTCTCCTCGTGTCTGTGTGGGTTTGCTCCGGGTGCTCCGGTTTCCTCCCACAGTCCAAAGATGTGCAGGTTAGGTGGATTGGCCATGCTAAATTGCCCTTTGTGTCCAAAAAGGTTAGGTTAGGTGGGGTTACTGGGTTACGGGTTGTGGGAATAGGGTGGAGGTGGGGGTTTAGGTAGGGTTCTCTTTCCAAGGGCCGGTGCAGACGCGATGGGCCGAATGGCCTCCTTCTGCACTGTAAATTCTATGATTTCATTAGCCTTTCTAACAGCCTGCTGCACCTGCGTGTTGCCTTCAGTGACCTATAGACAAGGACATCCAGGTCCCTTTGTACATCTACATTTTATAATTTCTTACCATTTAGGAAATACTTAAATGCTCTGAACAAATCACCTCTTAAGCTTCAGAAATGTTCAGAAATATAACCCTATTTTGTGTAAACCTGCCTCATAATTAAACCCTTTGGTAAATCCTGGTAAATTTTCAAGACACTCCCTCCCAGGTTAATGCATTGTTCCTTTGTTGCAGTATTCAGAAACCCATCACAGGCTTTCAAGTTTTGTTTTTACTCCTTCATAGGATGTTGACATGGCTGGCTGGGCGAGAATTTATTGCCCATCCTCAGTTGCCCTCGAGAAGGTGGCAATGAGGGTGGCATGTTGCACAGCGGTTAGCACTGTTGCCTCATGGCTCCGAGGACCTGGGATCGATCCCGGCCCCGGGTCACTGTCCGTGTGGAGTTTGCACATTCTCCCCGTGCAACCCAAAGATGTACAGGGAGATGGATTGGTCACGCTAAATTGCCCCATAATCGGGAAAAAAATGAATTAGGTACTTTAAAATTTTTAAAAGAGAAGGTGGTAACGAGTCACCTTTTTGAACCACTGGAGTCCATGTGGTGTAGGTACAGGCCCACAGGGTGAAGGAACGGCCAATATATTTCCAGGTGAGGATGGTATGCTGATTGGAGGGGACCTTGCGGAAGGCGATGTTCCCATGAATCTGCTGCCCTTGTCCTTCTAGGTGGTAGATGTTACAGGCTTGGAAGTATCTGTACTGAATCCTGTAGATGGTACACACTGCTGCCACTATGTGTTGGGGGTGGAGGGAGTGAATGTTTATGTGGATGCAGTGTCAATAAGTGGGCTGCTTTGTTCTGGATGGTGTTGAGCTTCTTGAGCGTTGTTTGAGCTGCACTCATCCAAGCATGTGGAGAGTATTCCATCACACACCTGACTTGTGTCTCGTGGATGGTGGGCATGCTTTGGGGACTGAAGAGGCGACTTACTTGCCGCAGGACACCCAGCCTCTGACCTGCTGTTGTAACCACTGTACTTGTATGGGTAGTCCAGTTCAGTTTATGGTCAGTGGTAATCCCCAGAATGTTGGTAGTCTAACCAGGATTTTATACAACTGTGACATAACCTCTAACCCTTTGTACTGCAAAGCTCTGGGTATAAGGGCCAGATACAAGCTGCAAGGCAGGTAGGAAAGTGGACTTAAAGCCACAACCAGGTCAGCCGTAATCCTTTACTGAATGGCGTAGCAGGCTCGAGAGTGGGAGGGAGCCTTGGGTTAGTCCTGCTCCTACTTCTTATGATGCCAGGTGGCCCCTTCTCCCTGTCATATGAGAGTGAGTACCTTTAAGAAATGTGTGTTTATAAATGGGTATGTATAAAACTATCTGTAGTGAGAGTACCTTTAAGAAATGGGTGTTTATTACTGCAGTGGTGTCAGAGAGTGGATGGAGCTGGGCTGTCTGTCAGCTTTTTACTTTTTTTTTAGGCTGTTTGCGGCAGGGTGTTTTATAGTTTCGTTTTCAGAGCTGGATAGCTGCAGTCACAGCCAGAAGATGTATAAATCTCTCTCTGTAATCTAAAGACGGTAAATCAATCCTGGTGATTTAAAACTAATAAAAGTAGTGACTTTAACCTGATGTGCTTTGGGCAGCACGGTAGCATGGTGGTTAGCATAAATGCTTCACAGCTCCAGGGTCCCAGGTTCAGTTCCCGGCTGGGTCACTGTCTGTGCGGAGTCTGCACGTCCTCCCCGTGTGTGCGTGGGTTTCCTCCGGGTGCTCCGGTTTCCTCCCACAGTCCAAAGATGTGCGGGTTAGGTGGATTGGCCATGCTAAATTGCCCGTAGTGTCCTAAAAAAAGTAAGGTTGGGTGGGGGTGGGGGTGGGGTTACGAGGTGGATATGTGGGTTTGAGTAGGGTGATCATTGCTCGGCACAACATCGAGGGCCGAAGGGCCTGTTCTGTGCTGTACTGTTCTATGTTCTATGCTTCTGGTAAAAGGTGTTTTAAGTCTTATGGATGTTAAAAGGAAAGCTTAAAGGATTACTTAGTGTTGTATTCTTTGGGCTTTGTATTTGGATTAATGGTTGCTGAGATGTTCACTGTATATTTTAAAAAGGTTAACTTAAATAGAATAAACATTGTTTTGCTGTAAAAAATACTTTTCCATTTCTGCTGTACCACACTGTAGAGTGGGCCGTGTGCTCCCCATACCACAATCTAGCAAAAGTTGTGGGTCAGGTGAACTCCATGATACACTTTGGGGTTCTCTAAACCCTGGCCTATAACATGCCACAGAATATAGAACATAGTACAGTACAGCACAGAACAGGCCCTTCGGCCCTCAATGTTGTGCCGAGCCATGATCACCCCATTTAAACCCACGTAACCCGCATACCCGTAACCCAACAATCCCCCCATTAACCTTACACTACGGGCAATTTAGCATGGCCAATCCACCTAACCCGCACATCTTTGGACTGTGGGAGGAAACCGGAGCACCCGGAGGAAACCCACGCACACACGGGGAGGACGTGCAGACTCCACACAGACAGTGACCCAGCCGGGAATCAAACCTGGGACCCTGGAGCTGTGAAGCATTGATGCTAACCACCATGCTGGTCAACCTCGGGAACTGGCTTCCGAGCAGTTAGGATCAATTAATTCAAATGCAAATTGGATGCAGTTCTTTTGGAAAATAAAGTTTTAGGATTACAGTACGAGCAAAATGTGAGATCTGACAGGTGGTGAATGTAGGGCGATTCGGGTAAAACGGGTGACCCTCAGTCCCAATGCTCCACTATGATGCCTTGCCTCATGTCTGGGTCTGTTATTGACTAATGGATAGAGATTGATCTTTGTTGAGTAGTCAACATCTCCATTACCGTTGTACCGGGCGAGTACCAGGATGGTTCGGAGGTGATTTAGATCTTTTCTCTTCCAACATTTTTTCATGTTCCAGACTACATTATAAGTATAGGCACGAAGGTAACTAATAGACACATAAAGCCTCACGGTAGCATGGTGGTTAGCATCAATGCTTCACAGCTCCAGGGTACCAGGTTCGATTCCCGGCTGGGTCACTGTCTGTGCGGAGTCTGCACGTCCTCCCCGTGTGTGCGTGGGTTTCCTCCGGGTGCTCCGGTTTCCTCCCACAGTCCAAAGATGTGTGGGTTAGGTGGATTGGCCATGCTAAATTGCCCGTAGTGTAAGGTTAATGGGGGGATTGTTGGGTTATGGGTATACGGGTTACGTGGGTTTAAGTAGGGTGATCATTGCTCGGCACAACATCGAGGGCCGAAGGGCCTGTTCTGTGCTGTACTGTTCTATGTTCTAAAGCAGCGGTAGTCAGTATGTATCTAGGGAGAGCGCAACACAGATACTTACGCCTTTTTAATGTCTTCCGGAGAGGAATTGTGAGGGACGCCCAAGATATTGTAATAGTCCACCATTTCCTCCACAGCTGTTCTGGCTGCAAGACAAATAAAAAAATTGAAGCCAAATTTAACTTAATGATACCTGCTCAGAACGGTAACATTCTCATCCTTGTTTTCAAATTATCCCTTACCAACTTTTACAGATGTACCATAGAAAGCATCCTATCGGGCTGCATCACAGCCTGGTATGGCAACTGCTCAGCCCAGGGCCGCAAGAAACTTCAGAGAGTCGTGAACACCGCCCAGTCCATCACACAAACCCGCCTCCCGTCCATGGACTCCATCTACACCTCCCGCTGCTTTGGGAAAGCGGGCAGCATAATCAAAGACCCCTCCCACCCAACTGACTTACTCTTCCAACTTCTTCCACCGGGCAGGAGATACAAAAGCCTGAGAACACGCACGAACAGACTCAAAAACAGCTTCTTCCCCACTGTTACCAGACTACTAAACAACCCTCTTATGGACTGACTTGATTAACACTACACCACCGTATGCTTCACCCGATGCCGGTGCTTATGTAGTTACATTGTGTATCTTGTGTTGCCCAATTATGTATTTTCTTTTAGTTTCTTTTCATGTACTTAATGATCTGTGTGAGCTACTCACAGAAGAATACTTTTCACTGTACCTCGGTACACGTGACAATAAACAAAATCAAAATTCCTCAATGGCCTCACCTCCTCCCAATTTCTGTAACTTCTTCCAGCCCCACAATCCTCCCAGGATCTCCGTCCCCCTCCGATTCAGGCGTCTTGCACATCACCGATTTCCATCGCTCCACATTGGTGACTGCACCCTTCAGCTGCCTGGACCGCAAGCTCCCCCTCTGTCACTTTCTCATTCTTTAAAGACGCTCCTTAAAACTCGTTTTCTAAGCTTTGGGTCATCTGTCCAAATATCTCCTTCTGTGACGCAGTGTCAAAGTTCTGTTTGATCATGCTCGTGTGAAGTGTCTTGCGACAGATACATGAATGAATGGGCAGGGAGCAGGGGGATACAGATCCTTAGAAAATAGGTGACAGTTTTAGATAGAGGATCTGGACCGGCGCAGGCTGGGAGGGCCAAAGGGCTTGTTCCTGTGCTGTAACTTTTATTTGATCTTTGTTCTATTATACTGTATTCGAGGCATTACAGAAATGCAATTTTGCATTTTGTTTATATTAAACGTACAGTTCTGCGGAGCTAAAGAACAGGCAGTGCGATATTGGGCCCAATTCTTCCAAAAAAATTCAAAGTTAATTTGCAGCGGGTTTTACAGGGAGTTTCCCGCTGGCTCTGCCGGGGAGTTCCTCACCGCTATTCAATGACACTTAGTCACTTTTTTGGCCCTGGAGAGTTTCTCACTGGTTTAGCCCACACTTCGAATTATATTTAGCACTGGGGAGCTGAACGCCGAGTCCGGGCCACCATTTTCAATGGGTACCCCGATCTCTAAGTCAGCTTGCGGGTCACCCCCACTAATGGGCAATGTCACCCCCCCCCCCCCCCACACATATGGACACTACCCCACACCCCCCAAGCGAGGATACCCTGCTATGGGGTCCCTGGGAGTCTCCCTTCTTCAGGAGCCGCCCCCCCCCCCAACCCCCTTACAGCATCCCCTTCCTTCTAGGACCCTCACCCATCACCCACCCAACCTCCCTGAGGCCTCTACTTACCTGCCCTGCACACCATGGCAGTGCTCCTGCTGGCTTGGCAGTGCCATCCGGGCACCTTGTCAGTGCCAGGGTGGCAGTACCAAGGTGCCAGCTGGGCAGTGCCAAGGTGCCCATGCTCCAGGGGGAGGCACCCTACACTTACCCGGACCACCCTGGGGTCTCTGGTGACCCGGGAGACCTCCCCGAGTGCCGTTCCGCCCAGTCCAAGTCTGTGTGTACCAACACCGATCGGCGCCCAGCTGCAGCCTCCCTGGGGACGATGGAGAATCGAGGAAGGCCGATGGATCCCGCGCAGGTAGCTCATAAGTAACCTACTTACGACCTACCCCCACAAGCGTCATTCGGCCCTGCCCATTTGAGGCGGAGTTCCGACTCTGACTTCTCGCGGGGCATCGCAGAATCCGGGAGGCGCAGCGCCTGTCGGGAGGCTCGCTGGAGGCCTTTGCCGGGATTCTCCAGCCGCATTGCACTGAAACGGGAGCCCAACGTGTCCAGAGATTCACGCCCAGTGTCTTCCAGACCAGAGGGGGCTGAAACCAGAGAATGGGCTCTTCTGCTGTTCACTCAGGGAATGGTACACAGCATGCAGCCTGTGAGAGGAATCTCATATCAGTGGGTAAACACATCTTAAAAAAGGTGTGAAAATACTCATATATACATGGCATTTTTCACAACCCAAAGACGAGACAGAGTATAGGAATGAGATAGAGAATCTGGTGAACTGGTGCGATGACAATAATCTCTCCCTCAATGTCAATAAAACGAAGGAGATTGTCATCGACTTCAGGAAGCATAGTGGAGAACATGCCCCTGTCTACATCAATGGGAACAAAGTAGAAAGTGTCGAGAGCTTCAAGTTTTTAAGTGTACAGATCACCAACAGCCTATCCTGGTCCCCCCCATGCCGACACTATAGTTAAGAAAGCCCACCAACGACTCTACTTTCTCAGAAGACTAAGGAAATTTGGCATGTCAGCTACGACCCTCACCAACTTCTACAGATGCACCATAGAAAGCATTCTTTCTGGTTGTATCACAGCTTGGTATGGTTCCTGCTCTGCCCAAGACCACAGGAAACTACAAACAGTCGTGAATGTAGCCCAGTCCATCACGCAAACCAGCCTCCCATCCATTGACTCTATCTATAATTCCCGCTACCTCAGAAAGGCAGCCAGCATAATTAACGACCCCCATGCACCCCGGACATACTCTCTTCCACCTTCTTCCATCAGGAAAAAGCTACCAAAATTTGAGGTCACGTACCAACCGACCCAAGAACAGCTTCTTCCCTACTGCCATCAGACTTTGGAATGGACCTACCTCATATTAAGTTGATCATTTCTCTATACATTGCTATAACTGTAACATTATATTCTGCAGTCCCTCCTTCCTTCCTTATGTATGGTATGCATTGTTTGTACAGCATGCAAGAAACAATACTTTTCACTGTATACTAATACATGTGACAATAATAAATCAAATCAAATCAAAACTTTACAGCATAACAAGTACTTCCTTTTTTGAAGTGTGGTCCCTGTTGTAGCATTATTGCATTGGCAATTGTGGCATCTGATGTGCACATGGCAAGATCCATCGAATCCCTACAGTGTGGGAGGAGGCCATTCGGCCCATTGAGTCTGCACCGATCCTCCAAAGGAGCACTCTATCTAGGCCCACTCCCCCGCCCTATCCCCGCAACCCTGCACATTGATCATGGCCAATCTGCCTAACCAGCACAACTTTGGACTGTTGATCTTTGTATCACACAAGCAGCAATTTGATAATGACAAGATTGCAGCAGAGACAGTATTGTGTAATTTTCCCAGCATAAAAACAGGCCATTCTTTTTAGGGGCTGGATTAGCACACTGGGCTAAATCGCTGGCTTTTAAAGCAGACCAAGGCAGGCCAGCAGCACGGTTCAATTCCCGTACCAGCCTCCCCGAACATGCGGAATGTGGCGACTAGGGGCTTTTCACAGTAACTTTATTTGAAGCCTACTTGTGACTATAAGCGATTTTCATTTCATTCATAATGATAATCTTTATTATTGTCACAAGTAGGCTTACATTAACACTGCAATGAAGTTACTGTGAAAATCCCCTAGTCGCCACATCCCGGCGCCTGTTCGGGTAGACAGAGGGAGAATTCAGAATGCCCAATTCACCCAACAGGCACGTCTTTGTGGGAGGAAACCGGAGCGCCTGAAGGAAGCCCACGCAGACACGGGGATAACGTGCAGACTCCGCACAGCCGACGCAAGCCGGGAATCGAACCCAGGACCCTGGCGCACTGAAGCAACAGCGGTAACCACAAATGGTCCAATCTGGTGGTAATGCTCTGCACAAGCCTCGCCCTAGCAACATGCCTCTATGCCTCTCTCAGTGTCATGTTTATCTAGCTTCCCTTTAATTGCATCCATCGGGTACAACCTCTCAGGGCGCGATTCTCCGCACTCACGACGAGGCGGAGAATAGCGGGAGGCGCAAATTTTTACGGCGACGCCCTCCTGCTATTCTTCCCCCCCCCCCCCCCACCACGCCCGCCCCCCAACACGAATTGCTGCTCGCCGTTTTTTTACGGCGAGCAGCGATTCTCCCCTGGCCGATGGGCCGATTTCCAAGGCCTTTACGGCCGTTTTCACAAATTTGAATACACCTGCTATACAAGTTCGTGAAAACGGCGCCAAAGTGCCGTTCTGCACAACCATGCCACCGATTGGCACGGCCGCACCACGGCCGTGCCAAGGGTGGCATGGGCCTGCGATCGGTGGGCACCGATCGCGGGCAGCGGGTACTTACCCCGCGCACTCTTTGTTACTCCGGCGCCCCACTGGATCAGTCCGCGGGGCGGCTGAGGGGCATTACGGACCACGCATGCACGGGTCTGACGCATATGCGCGGATGACGTCATCATATGCGTCAGCCGTCGCTAACTTTGGCGAAATTCGTTAAGCCCGCGATGCCGTGCTTCACGGGGCCGCGATGCTAGCCCCGACCGGGGAGCAGAATCGGGTCCCGGGAGGGGGCGCGGAGGCTGCCGTGAAACACGGCCGTTTTCATGGCAGCCTTCACGACTCTCCGCCTTTGCGGAGAATCAAGCCCTCAGTTTTTGGTGTCATTCAAGTAAATGGAAAAATGGACCAAATTTATGAACTGGGTAAAATGCATTAACCCAAAGGTAGCCTAGTCATGATCCATGGAACCACACCAGTAAACAATTTGCCAGATAACCCATGTTGCTGGGAGCAGGTGTGTTGTGTGTGATTTTGGTATTGATTGGGGCGGCAGGGAGCGAGACTGAACTCATTCACCCATCAATCAATAAATAAGTAATTAAATTAATAAATAAGGACTTGCATTTACACAATGCCTTGCACAACCATGTCCCTAAGCACTACAGACAATGAAATACTTTTAAATTGTAGTCACAGTTGGAATCAGCAACCAATTTTCTCACAACGAGCTTCCACAGACAACAAAGAGATCATTACCAAATAATGTTGGTTGAGAGATAAATTACAGCAGGAAAACCGGGAAGAATTTCCCGCCTCCTCTTCTCAACGGTGCGCCATGATGGTTTGCATCCACCCGCGAGGGCCAATGAGGGGCTGGTTTAGCACACTGGGCTAAATCGCTGGCTTTGAAAGCAGACCCAGGCAGGCCAGCAGGACGGTTCGATTCCCGTACCGGCCTCCCCGAACAGGCGCCGGAACGTGGCGACTAGGGGCTTTTCACAGTAACTTCATTTGAAGCCTACTTGTGACAACAAGCGATTTTCATTTTCATTTCATTTTCAGTGGGCTTTCTTAAATCCAAAATATGGCACTTCCAACAGCGCACCGCACCCTCGATGTGACACTGGGAACGTCAGCATTAACTTTGAACACAAGTCTCCGAGTAGGACTTGAACACACAACTTGCTGACTCTGAGATGTGACTGCCACCAACTGAGCCATAGCTATGGCTCTTTAACCCTATCCCAAAGCCGCCCTTGTCCCCAGTTTCATTTCATCCTTCGTCTCATCCGACACAAAATCTTCCGATTAAGCACGTTACAGCCTTCCGGACTTTATCATCAATCAACAACTTCAGACTGTGAACTCTCTCCACCACCTTCACCGCATTTTTATTTCTACCATTTTATTTTCATTTATTCCATTGATCTGTTTTTCCCTCACCATTGTTCCCCTCCCTTCCCCCCACTCCCTTCGGCAACTGTTCCTGTTTGCCCTTTACACTCCTTTGTTCTGCCATTCACACATTCTAATCTCTTTATGTGCCACCATCAGCACCCTTCTTAGTTAGCCTTAATCATCCCATTTACATTGCTTTTGTCTCCTGTCCTCGACATCCTCATCTATCTCCACTTCTCGCTGGCCCCCTTCCAGCCCCTCCACCACAGTATAAATCTGGCCAAATTCCCAGTGTGGTTAGCACTGCTGCTTCACAGCGCCAGGGTCACAGGTTCGATTCCCCGCTGGGCCACTGTCTGTGCGGAGTCTGCACGTTCGCCCAGTGTCTGTGTGGGTTTCCTCCGGGTGCTCTGGTTTCCTCCCACAAGCCCCGAAAGATGAGCTGTTAGGTGAATTGGACATTCTGAATTCTCCCTCTGTGTACCCTGACAGGCGCCGGAGTTTGGCGACTAGGGGATTTTCACAGTAACTTTATTGTAGTGTAAGCCTATTTGTGACACTAATAAAGATTATAATTCGCTCCAGCTTCGACAGAGTCACCCAGACTCGAAACGTTCGCTCCCTTCTCTCTCCACAGCCGCTGTCAGAGCTGCTGAGATTGCCCAATATTTTCTGTTTTTGTTTAAGCCATAGCTGACGCAGTACATTATTTACTATAATTATACATATATGACATAAAATGCCATTACCTCATATATATATAAAAAAAACTACAGCATACACACTGCTCCAACGCCCCTGATCTCAGACAACTCAAATTCTTGGCCTCTATTTATGTCCTCACCACAGACACTTATAAATATGCCGCACAGGCCAGGCATTGAAAATGCAGCCAATCAACATTGAATAAAGCATCCTGCTTCAGCTGAAAGGCTCCTCGATCGTCTCCAGCACAGAGCTTGGTTCAGACAAGACTAAAATTCTTCACAGAAGCAACAACTGCAACTTGCATCTACGAAGCGCCTTTAATACAGTCAAATGTCCCAAGGCACTTAACAGGAGCATCGTCAGACAAGATCACTGGTTGTGGTTACTTACTTGCACTACTGGCTCACTGACAAGCTGAACCACCACTGACACAAGACACAACGCAGAGCTGCCTTGCGTAACTGTATCAAAGAGCTTGGGATGGTGTACATGGTCAAGGAGAATCCCACGGCTTTTTATGCATACATTAGGAGCAAGAAGGTAGCAAGAGAAAGAGTAGGCCCCACTCAAGGAGAGTGGAGGGATGTTATGCATGGAACCACAGGAAGTGGGTGAAATCCTTAATGAGTACTTTATATCGGTATAATAATCTTCATTATAATAATAATCTTTATTATTGTCAGAAGTAAGCAATGAAGGTACTGTGAAAATCCCCTGGTACTCACCGGGGGAAGGACATGACGGATGTTGAGGTCAGGGGCAAGTGTGTGAACTCTCCGGAGAACATCAAATATCAAAGGAGGAAGTGTTGAGTATCCTAAATTGCATGAAGATAGACAAGTCCCCGGGGCCAGATGCCAGGTTTGTATGGGAGGCAAGGGGAGAAATAGCTGGGGCCCTAACCGATATCTTCACAGAGATTAGGAAAGTGAGAGATATAGGGGGGGAAGGTGGTTTTTGATCCGGCAGGGGTAAATGATGTGTTTCAGGAATTTTATAGTAAATTGTATAAATCGGAACCCCCTGCCGGGGAGGAGGTTATGAAGCGATTTCTGGGGGGGGCTGGAGTTCCCGAGGATAGATGAGGAGTTGGTGGAGGGTTTGGGAGCCCCAATTGGGTTGGGGGAGGTTACAGACGGATTGGGTAAAGCCCAGGGGCCAGACGGATACCCAGTGGAGTTTTATAAAAAGTTTTCCAGGTTGTTGGGGCCGCATCTGGTAAAGGCTATTAATGGGTCAAAGGAGCTGGAGTGCTCCCCCCAACGTTATCGCAGGCATCAATTTACGTTATTTTTAAGCAGGATAAGGAGCTGTGGCTCGTATAGGCCAATCTCCCTGTTAAATGTAGATGCAAAATTGCTGGCCAAGGTCTTGGCCACACACATAGAGGATTGTGTTCCGGAGGCAATAGGGGAGGACCAGACAGGATTTGTTAAGGGACGACACCTGACGTCCAACATTAGGCGGCTCTTAAATGTGATAATGATGCCTGCGGAGCGGTGCAAGGTCGAGGTGGTGGTGGCCAAGGATGCAGAAAAGGACTTCGATCGGGTGGGGTGGAAGCTTGGAGGACCTAGAGGAGGAGTTTGAGTTGCCGGGTGGGAACGGGTTCCGGTACCTGCAGGTACGGGATTTTGTTCGGAGGCAGGTCCCGAGCTTCCCTCACCTCCCACTAAGGGGGCTACAGGATAAGGTGATGTCCAAAACAGGTGTTGGGGAGGGGAGGGTCTCAGAAATATATAAGGAATTGATGGAGTGGGAAGGAGGTGAAGAGGAAGTGGGAGGAAGAGCTGGGAGGAGAGTTGGATGTTGGGTTAAGGGAGAAGGCCCTGAGGAGAGTCAGTGCATCCTCGTCGTGTGCCAGGCTCAGCCTGATCCAGTTCAAGGTGGTCTTCAGGGCTCACATGACTGTGGCTCAGATGAATAGGTTTTTTTGGAGGAGGTGGAGCTCAGGTGTGGGCGGTGAGGGTGAAGTCCTGTGAATCACGTACATATGTTTTGGGCGTGTCCGAGGCCGAGGGGATTTTGGCAGGGATTTTCAGATGTCATGTCAGAGATCCTGGAAGGGAGGGTGACTCCGAGTCCAGAGGTGGCAATATTCAGAGTGTCGGAAGATCCGGTGGCTTGCCTTCATCAGTCGGGGCATTGAGTACAAGAGTTGGGAAATCCAGTTCCAGCTGTATAAAATCTTGGTTAGATTGTATTTGGAGTATTGGGTGCAGTTCTGGTCACCACATTATCAGAAGGACGTGGAAGCTTTGGAGAAAGGGCAAAGAAGGTTCACCAGGTTGTTGCCTGGCCTCGAGGGTGTTGGCTATGAGGAGAGGTTGAATAAACTAGGATTGTTTTCACTGGAAAGACAGCGGCTGAGGGGAGTCCGTATAGGGGTCTACAAAATTATGAGAGGCACAGACAGGGTGGATAGTCAGAGGCTTTTCCCATGGGTGGAAGTATCAATTACAAGGGGGCACAGCTTCAAGGTGAGAGGGGGAAAGTTTAAGGCAGATGTGCGGGGTAGGTTTTTCACACAGAGAGTGGTGGGTGCCTGGAACGTGCTGCCAGAGGATGTGGTGGAAGCAGCACATCAGCAACATTTCAGAGGCATCTGAATGGGAACATAAATAGGGAGGCAATAGAGGGAAACGGACCAAGTATGACCTGGGGCAGCAGGGTAGCATGGTGGTTAGCATAAATGCTTCACAGCTCCAGGGTCCCAGGTTCGATTCCCGGCTGGGTCACTGTCTGTGTGGAGTCTGCACGTCCTCCCCCTGTGTGCGTGGGTTTCCTCCGGGTGCTCCGGTTTCCTCCCACAGTCCAAAGATGTGCGGGTTAGGTGGATTGGCCATGCTAAATTGCCCGTAGTGTCCTAATGAAAGTAAGGTTAAGGGGGGGGTTGTTGGGTTACGGGTATAGGGTGGATACGTGGGTTTGAGTAGGGTGATCATGGCTCGGCACAACATTGAGGGCCGAAGGGCCTGTTCTGTGCTGTACTGTTCTATGTTCTAAGTAGGTTTTTTTTTCAGTTAGAGCATGATGATCGGCACAGGTTTGGAGGCCAAAGGGCCTGTTCCTGTGATGTACTCTTCTTTGTTCCTCCTAGTGGTATCGTCACTGGACAAGTAACCCGGAGATCCAGGGTAATGGACTGCGGACCCGGGGTCGAATCTCACCACAGCAGATGGTGCAATTTGGTTCGTGTGGTATGTATTGCAACCAACGGCTGTGGTGTATCTGAATTTTCAGAAGGACCGTTAGTAAAGGAGGTTAGTCAAATTAACAAGGGGTGAAAGGTTATCAGGGGTCGGCAGGAATGTGGGGTTGAGGTTACCATCAGCTCAGCCATGATCTTATTGAATGGCGGGGCAGTCTCGAGAGGCCGAGTGGCTCTTAATCCATCATTTGTCGTCTTCAGAAAAGATGATTATAAATTGGGGAGGGGGCAGCGGTTTGGAGAGGTAGGGGAATAGATTCCAACCTTAAAGCAATAAAACTTCCCAGGGGATAAAGGAAAGCTTAAAATCTGGGAAAAGCTTAGTGATTGTAATACTTCATTCTTAACCTCCCCATCTTTTTTTTACAATTCATTCACAGGGTTTGGACAAGACCACAGCTTAATGCCCCCGTTCCCAAGTATCCTCGAGATGTTGGTGGTGAACTGCTGCAGTCCATGAGGTGTAGGTACACCCACAGTGCTGTTAGGGAGATCCACGGTTTTGGTCACTGTTCCAATGGAGGAAATCAGAGCAGGAGTAGGCCATTCGACCCTTGAAGGCTGCATCTCTTATTTGGCTGGGCACCGATCTGCTTTGGTCTGTTTCGGCCCCTGTGAAGCCCCGAGGAATAGTTTACCACGTTAGAGGTGCTTTGTGAGTGCAAGTTGTTGCTCAATCTAGTCCTGCACATTCCAATGTCCCCACTGCAGTGAGAAAATGTGCAGCTTTTGAGCCAAAGCACTCCACATACCAATCTCATCTCCAGTTAGAGAAGAGCTTAAAAAAAAAACACAGGCAGCATTTCAAACACGCTCCGTATAAGGACTGTTTTCTGTCCTGCTATGCATGATTCATAGCATCATCGGTAAAGAGCTATTATTTGTTACAAAGCAACCAGGCAGTCAGTTCCCTCGGAAGACAATTAACTGGTTGACACATCATTTGTACACATGGAACCGGTGAACCCATCGAATTCGACCTTTCCACCATCACTAGTGACACCCAAGTTGATTCTGGTTGCTCTGCTTTCCAACTCTCTCCTGCACCACATCTTTTAAGATCGGTTGAAATTTTCTTCAGCTTAATAATAATAATAATAATCTTTATTATTGTCCCGTTTCCTTGTGTTGAGCAATAATAATAATAATAATAATCTTTATTGTCACAAGTAGGCTTACATTAACACAGCAATGGAGTTACTGGGAAAAGCCCCCAGTCGTCACACTCCGGCGCCTGCTCGGGTACACTGAGGGAGAATTCAGAATGTCCAATTCACCTGACAAGCACGTCTTTCGGGGCTTGTGGGAGGAAACCGGAGCACCCGGAGGAAACCCACGCAGACACGGGGAGAACGTGCAGACTCCGCACAGTCACTCAAGGTGAGAATCGAACCCGGGACCCTGCCGCTGTGAAGCAATGTACAAGTTATTTCTTCCTAAAAATGTCAAAGTCTAAAAGTGTGTTCGCAGCACCCTGCTGACCAACAAACTCCACAGACCAGGGCTGGTACAGTGCCTTGTACAGGCCCCCTCCCCCACAAAGCTTTAGAGCCATAAGCAATACCTTTCAACTATAGACACTGCTACAGGAAACACAGCAGCCAAATTCCACTCAGCTAGCTCTCCCACACAGCAATATGATCATAATAACATAACAGGGGGGCACAGTGGCTAGCACTGCTGCTTCAGAGCACCAGGGACCTGGGTTCAATTCCGGCCTCGGGTGACTGTGCGGAGTCTGCACATTCTCCCCGTGTCTGCGTGGGTTTGCCCCCGGGTGCTCTGGTTTCCTCCCACAGTCCAAAGATGTGCAGGTTGGGTGGATTGGCCATGCTAAATTGCCCCTTAGAATCCAAACGGTTACTTTGGGTTACTGGGTTAAAGGGATACCCTGACCCTAGGAAGGGTACCCTTTCAGAGCATCATGCAGACCTGATGGGCCAAATGGCCTCCTTCTGCACTATAGTGATTCTATGAAATAAGTTAATCAGAGGTGTTTTCTTAGCAATGGATAATTGATACTAGGCAGAACTCCCCTGTTCTCAGCGTGGGATGTCTTACCCCTTCCCGAGCAGGCAGACGGGGTCTTGGTTGGGCGACTCATGCGAAAGACGGCATCTCTGACAGGGCAGCACCGCACCGAGAGTGTCAGCTTAGATATTTCTGCTCAAGTCTTGGGAGTGGGAGTTAAACCCATGACCTTCTGACCCCAGGGGCTACCCCAGCTGACCCAGGCTTCTTACCTCGTGTCCAGTCTGTTGTCAATGCTCTTTCATTTCACTGACTTAAACCCACAACCATTCACAGAATCGAAACACGTGTTGTGCCATATAGCCACCTCTGCACTGTGGGGTTCTATTATGGATTCTCCCAAGGCCCTGTGCAGCTGCAGCCAGTATTGTGTGCAGTTCTGGTCACCTCATTATAGGAAGGATGTGGAAGCATTGGAAAGGGTGCAAAGGAGATTTACCAGGATGCTGCCTGGTTTGCAGGATAGGTCTTATGAGGAAAGATTGAGGGAGCTAGGGCTTTTCTCTTTGGAGCGGAGGAGGATGAGAGGCGACTTAACAGAGGTTTATAAGATGATGAGGGGGATAGATAGAGTGGACGTTCAGAGACTATTTCCTCAGGTGGATGTAGCTGTTACGAGGGGGCATAACTATAAGATTCAGGGTGGGATATAGGAGGGATGTCCGAGGTAGGTTCTTTACTCAGAGAGTGGTTAGGGTGTGGAATGGACTGCCTGCTGTGATAGTGGAGTCGGACACTTTAGGAACTTTCAAGCGGTTATTGGATAGGCACATGGAGCACACCAGAATGACAGGGAGTGGGATAGCTTGATCTTGGTTTCGGACAATGCTCGGCGCAACATCAAGGGCCGAAGGGCCTGTTCTGTGCTGTACTGTTATATGTTCTTTGTTGACACAGTAAGATACGGACAGCACAGAATGAGGTAAAATGCCTCATCAATCCGTGTTGACAGTTCTGTGGAGCACCCATCCTCAGCTCTTTTCCCACATCTTTTTCCCCTTCAAATATTTATCCAAATCCCCTTTGAAGACTACTTTATGTATTTATTTAACCTGTAGTTAGCCAGGTAAGTCAATTGAGAACCAATTCGCATTTACAATAATGGCCTGGCCATGAGGCTAACTTGGCAGCAAAATAAATTATACAATTCAGATAAACACTAAAAGCAATAAAATACAAATTAGCAGCGACTAATAACTAAATAAACTGTATCTACCACCTTAACAGACAGTGCATTCCAGATCATAACCAGTCGTGCAAAAAAAAAAGCTCTTCCTCATGCCGCCAATGACAGAATACAACGTTATGTGATGGTAGTATGGCTTGAGCCAAAACCCATTCCGTGGCCATTTTACCGACTGCAGAGAGAGCAGACTTTCCACCTCAAGGTTTTTCTTCTGAACTCAAGTTGCCGGGATGGAATGGAAAAACTCACAGCATCGGCCTCTCCCTGAATCAAATATCGCATGCACTCGATTGTAGGTCAAATGGAAAAAGCCAGCGAAGGCATTCCGAGTTTAGCAGAGTGAGCGACCTGTCCTGAACAGGCAGGAAAAAAAACCCTGGGTTCTAGAAGTAAAATGAAGAGAGCTGAAAATATAACTGCAGGCCCAATAGTATTTGTAACAAGAAGTGACACTTTTACTCCACACCTCCCACCCCCACACTCTCTTTCCTGCAAAGATCCTAATTGTCTCAAAAATGTACCGCACTCTCCTTGCCCTTCCACCTGAACACAAAGGGTTAACATTTTCCAGACCCGCCCTTTGTGGGAATTTGGCGGACCAATCAGTGGCCTGTTGAACTTGGGTGGGAATTTCCGGTCTCAGGGTGGGAGCGCCCGGAAAATCCCGCCCAGTTGTTCAACGCCGAACTTCGGCAAGCATCCACTGACTATCAGCAGCCCCCAAGAGTGGGAATATCCGGTCCTGCCCATCCTGGAATTCCCGTGGCAGGCAGGTCCGGACGGTTCGGCCCCTAGTCTCTCCAAGATGCCCTCGCAAATTACTTGGCAACTAAAACATTCTAACTACGGCACCTACGTGTAAGAGGCAGTGAGCCACAGGAGATAGCAGGACGGATCCAGGTTTTAGCGAGTGTCGGAAAAGGAAAGGGGCTTTAGTGTGTCAGAGAGGTGGTGGGAGAGGGAATTCCAGAG